>NC_053389.1:739379030-739604030 GCF_905171765.1 Bufo bufo | reverse complement strand
TTATTACTTTACATTCCCCATATGTCTACTTCATGTTTGGATCAATTTGGGAATGATATTTTATTTTTGGGGGATATTACAAGGCTTAAAAGTTTAGAAGCAATCTTGAAATTTTTCTGAAATTTTCAAAAACCCACTTTTTAGGGATCAGTTTAGGTCTGAAGTCACTTTGTGAGGCTTACATAATAGAAACCACCCAAAAATTCTAGAAACTACACCCCTCAAGGTATTCAAAACTGATTTTACAAACGTCATTAACCCTTTAGGTGTTCCACAAGAGTTAATGGCAAATGGTGATACAATTTCCGAATTTAGATTTTTGGGCAAATTTTCCATTTTAATCCATTTTTTCCAGTAACAAAGCAAGGGTTAACAGCCAAACAAAATGCTATATTTATTGCCCAGATTCTGTAGTTTGCAGAAACACCCCATATGTGGCCGTAAACTAATGTACGGGTACACAGTAGGGCTTAGAGGGAAAGGTGTGCCGTATGGTTTTTGGAAGGCAGATTTTGCTGGACTGTTTTTTTTGACACCATGTCCCAATTGAAGCCCCCCTGATGCACCCCTAGAGTAGAAAATCCATAAAAGTGACCCCATCTAAGAAACTACACCCCTCAAGGTATTCAAAACTGATTTTACAAACTTTTTTTAACCCTTTAGGTGTTGCACAAGAGTTATTGGCAAATGGAGATGAAATTTGAGAATTTCAATTTTTGGGCAAATTTTCCATTTGAATCCATTTTTTCCAGTAACAAAGCAAGGGTTAACAGCCAAACAAAATGCTATATTTATTGCCCCGATTCTGTAGTTTGCAGAAACACCCCATATGTGGCCGTAAACTACTGTACGGGCACACAGTAGGGCGTAGAGGGAAAGGTGCGCCGTATGTTTTTTGGAAGGCATATTTTGCTGGACTGGTTTTATTGACACCATGTCCCATTTGAAGCCCCCCTGATGCACCCCTAGAATAGAAACTCCATAAAAGTGACCCCATCTAAGAAACTACACCCCTCAAGGTATTCAAAATTGATTTTATAAACTTTGTTAACCCTTTAGGTGTTTCACAAGATTTAATGGAAAATAGAGATACAATTTAAAAATTTCACTTTTTTGGCAGATTTTCCATTTTATATTTTTTTTTCCAGTTACAAAGCAAGGGTTAACAGCCAAACAAAACTCAATATTTATGGCTCTGATTCTGTAGTTTACAGAAACACCCCATATGTAGTCGTAAATCGCTGTACGGGCACACGGCAGGATGCAGAAGGAAAGGAATGCCATACGGTTTTGGAAGGCAGATTTTGCTGGAACGTTTTTTTTGACACCATGTCCCATTTGAAGCCCCCCTGATGCACCCCTAGAGTAGAAACTCAAAAAAAGTGACCCCATTTTAGAAACTACGGGATAGGGTGGTAGTATTGTTGGTACTAGTTTAGGGTACATATGATTTTTGGTTGCTCTATATTACACTTTTTGTGAGGCAAGGTAACAAGAAATAGCTGTTTTGGCATCGTTTTTATTTTTTGTTATTTTCAACATTCATCTCACAGGTTAGATCATGTAATATTTTTATAGAGCAGGTTGTCACAGACGCGGCGATACCTAATATGTATACTATTTTTTTATTTATGTAAGTTTTACACAATGATTTCATTTTTGAAGCAAAAAAAAATCATGTTTTAGTGTCACCATAATCTGAGAGCCATAGTTTTTCCAATTTTTGGGCAAATATCTTGGGTAGGGTATGAATTTTGCGGAATGAGATGATGGTTTGATTGGCACTATTTTGGGGTGCGTATGACTTTTTGATCGCTTGCTATTACACTTTTTGTGATGTAAGGTGACAAAAAATGGCTTTTTTTACACCTTTTTTTGTTAGTTTTTTTTACGGTATTCACCTGAGGGGTTAGATCATGTAATATTTTTATAGAGCAGGTTGTCACGGACACGGCAATACCTAATATGTATACTTTTTTTTATTTATGTAAGTTTTACACAATGATTTTTATTTTTTAAACAAAAAAAAAATCATGTTTTAGTGTCTCCAAAGTCTGAGAGCCATAGTTTTTTCAGTTTATGGGCCAATATCTTGGGTAGGGTATGATTTTTGCGGGATGAGATGATGGTTTGATTGGCACTATTTTAGGGTGCGTATGACTTTTTGATCGCTTGCTATTACACTTTTTGTGATGTAAGGTGACAAAAAATAGCTTTTTTTACACCTTTTTTTTTTTTTACGGTATTCACCTGAGGGGTTAGGTCATGTGATATTTTTATAGAGCAGGTTATTACGGACGCGGCGATACCTAATATGTATACTTTTTTTTATTTATGTAAGTTTTACACAATTATTTCATTTTTGAAACAAAAATGAAAAAATCATGTTTTAGTGTCTCCATATTCTGAGAGCCATAGTTTTTTAAGTTTTTGGGCGATTATCTTAGGTAGAGTCAAATTTTTTGCGGGATGAGGTGACAGTTTGATTGGTACTATTTTGGCGTACATACGACTTTTTTGATCACTTTTAATACCTTTTTTGGGAAGTAAGGTGGGCAAAATTTCAATTTCATCATAGTTTTTTATTTTTTATTTTTATGGTGTTCACCGTTCGGGTAAAGTAACATGACCGTTTTATAGATCAGGTCATTATGGACGTGGTGATATCAAACATGTGTAGGGATTTTTTTTTTTTTCATTTTTAATCAGTGATAAATGTATTTTTTTATTTTTACTTTTTTTTACTTTTTTTTGACCCAGACCCACTTGGTTCTTGAAGATCCAGTGGGTCTGATGTCTGTATAATACAGTAAAGTACACTATATAGTGTAAGGTACTGTATTTTCACTTTACAAAGTCTGATTAGACTTCTGCCTTTAGCATGGAAGGGGTTAAACTCATGGCATCTGTGCCAGCACAGATGTCAGGCGTTTCGAGCAGAGTGCAAACCGCTTGGCTATCCTGCCCCGTCCGCCCACCCTCCCTGCCGCACTCCCCGCAAACCCCCCCCCCCTCTCTGCACCCGCCGGCAGATAACAAATAGGGGGTTAAACATTAAAATAAAGCTTATTTGAAGTTTCTGATCCCCGCGGTCACAGACCGCGGGGATCACAAAACTTCCGAAACTGCAGCAAACCGCAGGTCTGAATTTACCTGCGGTTTGCTGCGATCGCCGACATGGGGGGGGTCACAGGACCCCCCCGCGCATTTAGCCAAGGTGCCTGCTCAATGATTTGAGCAGGCACCGGGTTCCGATCACCACCCGCCGAAGCGGCGGTGATCGGAACTATACATGACGTACCGGTACGTCATGTGTCCTTAAGTACCAGGACAACATGCCGTACCGATACGTCATGTGTTCATAAGAGGTTAAACCCCTTCCTGACATGGCGATTTTCCATTTTTTGCGTTTTTCCGTTTTTCTACTCCCTGCCATAACTTATACCAGTACCACATTATTATAGTTTTTCTTGTGTTTTAACAATGAAAATTAAAACATTATAAAAAATCTTTTTTTTTGTCTATTTATCGCTATATTTTTATTTTGGGGAAAGGGTGGTGATTTCAATTTGTATATTTTTATATTTTTGAAAACATTTTACTGTTTTTAAAGTTTAAAAACTTTTTTACTTTTTTTTTTTTAGGCCCCCATGTGGACCTGAACATGCAATCATTAGATTGAAAATTGTACAAATTAGTAGAATTCTATCCACTACCATATACAAAGATCAGTGTATTATAATTCAGTGCTGCCACCTGCAGGCCTAATTTTAATATGCTAGTAATAAGCCTAGAAGTCTAGAACAGGTTCTGGCTTATTACTTCATTGGATTGCCTTCCCCAATCACAGCCCGGCGAGGAGTTCCTGCCAGGCAAGTTTGCACTTCTGTGTTTTTGACTTCTCCAGATGCTGTGGTCAAATTTGACTATGGCATCTGAGGGGTTAAATGTCCACGATCAGCATTACCACCAATTGCATACATTAGCCCCAGATGTCTGCTGTGTGATACAGCAGTCACCCAGTAGCTAGGGTGTTCACTCTGGAGCATGTTGATTACTGGCATTACAGTGATTGGCTGGCCGGAACACGTCATCAGGTGCTATATAGCACCTGAAGACACGTGGTTTGGCTCAGTCTTAGTCAGGGAGAACTCCAGCAGAAGGGACAGATAGTGTAGGGACAGGAATATATATATTTTTTTCAGGCAGGGTTTACTGTTAAAAGGTGTTAGAGACCCAAAAGTCCTTTTAAAGACTATTGTTTTATCTGGCTGCAAAATATATTATTAGCGTGACCTGCGCTAAATAGCTTGCAATTGTTTGGCCACTGCTGACAGTGACACAACCTCTGCTACATCTGTTGTGTTACATTTGCGCATCCTAAATATCTGTGACATTCAGCGCAATTGTTTGACTGCTGCTGACAGTGACATTACCTGCGCTACATCTCCTGTATAAAGTTTGCACATCCTAAATATCTGTGACATTCAGTGTAATTTTTTCTTAGCCGCTGGTGACAGCGACATTCTCTGCGCTACATCTCCTGTATAACGTTTGCGCATCCTAAATATCTGTGACATTCAGTGTAATTTTTTCTTAGCCGCTGGTGACAGCGACATTACCTGCGCTACATCTCCTGTATAACGTTTGTGCATCCTAAATATCTGTGACATTCAGTGTAATTTTTTTCTTAGCCACTGGTGACAGCGACATTCTCTGCGCTACATCTCCTGTATAACGTTTGCGCATTCTAAATATCTGTGACATTCAGTGTTATTTTTTCTTAGCCACTGGTGACAGCGACATTCTCTGCACTACATCTCCTGTATATCGTTTGTGCATCCTAAATATCTGTGACATTCAGTGTAATTTTTTTCTTAGCCACTGGTGACAGCGACATTCTCTGCGCTACATCTCCTGTATAATGTTTGTGCATCCTAAATATCTGTGACATTCAGTGTAATTTTTTTCTTAGCCACTGGTGACAGCGACATTCTCTGCGCTACATCTCCTGTATAACGTTTGCGCATCCTAAATATCTGTGACATTCAGTGTTATTTTTTCTTAGCCACTGGTGACAGCGACATTCTCTGCACTACATCTCCTGTATATCGTTTGCGCATCATAAATATCTGTGACATTCAGTGTAATTTTTTCTTAGCCGCTGGTAACAGCGACATTACCTGCGCTACATCTCATGTATAATGTTTGCGCATCCTAAATATCTGTGACATTCAGTGACTCAATAAGTGAGGTTCTTGTTAGGTCAACAATTCAGGAGGACGACCAGAGTGAGGAAGTGGAAGAGGAGGTGGTGGACGATGAAATCACTGACCCAACCTGGGAAGGTGGCAAGCCGAGCAAGGACAGCAGTACAGAGGGGGAGGGATCCGCAGCACCGCAACAGGCTGGAAGAGGCAGTGGGGTCGCAAAAGGGAGAAGGCGGGCCACACCAAACAGGCCTGCAACTGTTCCCCGGAGCACCCCCCTGCGGCAATCTCCCTTGCCAAGGGGTAGGGGTTCCGCAGTCTGGCGCTTTTTTGAGGAAAGTGCGGACGATAAAAGAATTGTCATTTGCAACCTGCGCCGTACCAAAATGAGCAGGGGCGTGAGCACTAGCAACCTCACCACCACCAGCATGATCCGCCACATGGCATCAAAACAACCTAATAGGTGGGCCGAACGCCTGGGTCCACAATCAGTGTCTGCGGGCCACACCACTGCCTCCTTTTTCCCTGTGTTACGTGCTGGCCAATCCCCAGTCCAAGATGCAGACCCGGATGCCTCCCGCCCTGCAGCTGAACCTTTGCAAGCACCACCATCAGCTAGCACATCCACTTCTGTGTCCCAGCGCAGCGTACAGATGTCCATACCCAAGGCCTTTGAACCTTTCTAAATTGCTGGCCCTGGAAAAGTTGCCATTTAGGCTTGTGGACACTGAGGCTTTCCGCAGCCTGATGGTGGTGGACGTCCCTCGTTACTCAGTCCCTAGCCGCCACTATTTTTCCCGATGTGCCATCCCCTCCTTACACCAGCATGTGTCCCGTAAGATCACCCATGCCCTGACCAACGCAGTTATTGAGAAGGTCCACTTAACAACTGACACATGGACAAGTGATTTTGGCCAGGGATGCTACATTTCCCTGACGGCACACTAGGTGAACGTTGTGGAGGCCGGGAGTGAGTTGTACCCTGGGATGGCACAGGTGCTACCGATGCCAAGGATTGCGGGCCCTACTTCCATCAGGATTTCCACCACCACCTACATTAGTGGCTGCAACTTCCTCTTCTCCTCCTCCACCTCCTCCTCCACTTCCACCTCTGAATTCTCATCTTGCAGCACCAGTCAGCCATCAGCTGGAAGCAGTTTATCACTGCAGTGGGGAAGCAGCAACAGGCCAGGCTTAAACGAATTTGGTTAGGTGACAAACAGCACACCGCCGCAGAGCTGTGGCAAGGTATAAGGGACCAGACTGAGCTGAGGCCCGGTTGTGTCTGATAATGGCCGTAATTTGGTGGCGGCCTTGGAGCTCGGCAAGCGCACACACATACCATGCCTATCCCACACATACCAGCTGCCGCCGGTGTGGCAATGCTGCAGCAGCGCTTGAAATTGGCAGCTCACCGACTGTTGTGCGATGTGAGCACGCGCTAGAACTCCACGTTCCACATGTTGGCCAGGCTTTGTGAGCAGCAGAGGGCAGTAGTGGAATACCAGCTGCAACATGGTCATCGCTTTTCCAGTCAGCTTCCGCTCTTCACAAGCGTGTGGACATGGATGTCTGACCTCTGTGAGGTTTTAGACAACTTTGAGAAATCAACACAGATGGTGAGCGGCGATGCTGCTATTATCAGCGTAACCATCCTACTTCTGTGTCTACTGAAACTCTTGCTGCTCACAATGAAGGCGGATGCTTTGCATATGGAAGAGGTGGAAATGGGAGAAGACAGTACACAGGGTGATAGCCAGACCACCCTGTTTTAGAGCGTCTTCTCAGCGCAAATTGGATGATGATGAGGAGGAGGAGCAGGAGACGGTTGTCTCCGCTACAGAGGATAGTACCCATAGCAGGTTTATTCCATCTGTTCAGCGTGGATGGGCCAAAGAGGAGGAAGAGGATGAGGAGATTGAGAGTCATCCTCCTGATGAGGACAGAGAAGTCTTGTCTGTTGGGACTCTGGCACACATGGCTGACTTTATGTTATGCTGCCCTTTCCGTGACCCTCGCGTTATACGCATTTTGGCCAACACCGATTACTGGTTGTTCACCCTTCTCGACCCATGCTACAAAGAGAACTTCTCATCTCTCATTCCTATGGTGTATAGGACTAGAAAAATGGTGCAATACCAGAAGGTCCTTGTGGAAAAATTGCTCCAAAAATTTCCAGCTGACAACGCTGGAGGCAGAGTACGTAGTTCCTCGGGCAACTGAGGAGGGGAGATGAGAGGAACAAACAGCAGTTCCAACAGAGGCAGGGCAACACTCTCCAAGGCCTGGGACAGTTTCATGACACCCCGCCAGCACCTTCAACCTGATGCGCGGCCTAGTGTCACAAGGAAGGAAAAGTTTTGGAAGATGGTGAAGGAGTACGTAGCAGACCGTGTCAGCGTCCTCAGTGATCCCTCTGTGCCTTACAACTATTGGGTGTCCAAGCTGGACACGTGGCACGAACTGGCGCTCTACGCCTTGGAGGTGCTGGCCTGCCCTGCCGCCAGCGTTTTGTCAGAGCGGGTATTTAGTGCATAATAACTGATAAGCGCATCCGCTTGTCAACTGAAAATACTGACAGGTTGACTCTTATCAAAATTAACAAGGCCTGGATTGCCCCTGAGTTCTCTACTTCACCAGAGGAAAGCGGCTGAAAATAAAGGCACTTTAAATGTGGATTTTATGGTGTATTGAATATACTGTATTCCCATGCACCCCTTCCACCACAAAAAAAGGGGATATGGTTCAATCTTCCTTTTCTCGTCCTCCTCCTCCTTCATATCAACATGCTCATTAGGCTGCCCTCGCTCCTAATGTTTTAGAGGGTCAGCTCAGCAGCAGACCCTCACCCCAAATGTTTTAGAGCAGGGATGGCCAACCTGAGGCTCTCCAGCTGTTTCAAAACTACAACTCCCAGCAAGCTCACACTGCCTATAGCTATCAGCCTGCAGAAGGGCATGGTGGGAGTTGTAGTTTTACAGCAGCTGGAGAGCCGCAGGTTGGCCATCCCTGTTTTAGAGGGTCACCAGCAGGCTCTTGCCCATAATGTTTAGATGGTCAGATCAGCAGCAGGCCCTCGCCCCTAATGTTTTAAATGGTCAGATCAGCAGCAGGCACTCGCCCCTAATGTTTTAGATAGTCAGCTCAGCAGTAGACCCTCACCCCTAATGTTTTAGATTCTAAAACATTAGGGGCGAGTGCCTGCTGCTGATCTAACCATCTAAAACATTAGGGGCGAGGGCCTGCTGCTGATCTGACCATCTAAAATTTAGATCAGCAGCAGGCCCTCGCCCCTAATGTTTTAGATGGTCAGATCAGCAGCAGGCCCTCGCCCCTAATGTTTTAGAAGGTCACCAGCAGGCCCTTGCTCCTAATGTTTTGAGGGTCACCAGCAGGCCATCAATCATAATTTTTCAAGGGTGTGTATGATGCCCTTCTTTATGTGTAATAAAGGGTGTATTGGAGTGCCTGTTCCTTGTAATTTTTGGCAGCCCTTTCACTTAGTGCATAGGCTTTATGAGTGTAGGAGTCCCACTACCTGAACAATTGTACCACAATGTGAATGAGGCCCTCCTTTATGTGATATACAGGTTGTATCAGAGTGCCTCTTCCTTGTAATTTTTGGCAGCACTTGCACTTTATATACAACATCGTTCCCAGCAGCGACCTGGGAGTCCAATATGCATCCAGACATCCTCCCTATGCTGTTCCTGAACCATTTCAGTGGTGTTTCCATCAATTTCTGACCTTTTCCTGTGAAACAGACACCCTGCCCTCTTCAGAGCAGGGGGTGCCTGGTTCAATGCTCTGGTTCTCCTATTGACTTCCATTGTGCTCTGGTGGTCTGTAAAGCACCCGAGCATCCCAAAGTGTTCTACTCGAGCACCCGATCAACACTAGTGACCACCTAAGGCTACTTTCACACTTGCGTTTTTGCCTGATTCGGCAGGGATCAGCAAAAATGCTTCCGTTACTGATAATACAACCGTCTGCATCAGTTTTGAACGGATCCGGTTGTATTATCTTTAACATAGCAATGACGGATCCGTCATGAACTCCATTGAAAGTCAATGGGGGACGGATCAGTTTTCTATTGTGTCAGAGAAAACTGATCCGTCACTATTGACTTGCATTGTGGGTCATATCAGATCCATTTTGCTCCGCATTCCATGACGGAAAGAAAACCTCAGCTTGCTGCAGTTTGCTCTCCGGTATGGGAACGCAACCAAACAGAACGGAATGCATTTTGGAGCACTCCGTTCTGTTCAGTCTCGTTTTGTCCCCATTGACAATGAATGGGGACAAAACTGAAGTGTTTTTCTCTGGTATTGAGATCCTATAACGGATCTCAATAACGGAAAAGAGAAATGCTAGTGTGAAAGTAGCCTATGCCTTCCTCATGGCTGTAACAAACCAGCGGGTGTGAACCCACTGTGCCACTGACAGGCAATACTCTGGAGGGGCATAACTAAGCAACACCTGGAATTCACTAGACCCTCAGATGGTGAGGATAGACTTGGGCCAAGGTAGTTGCCAGGGGCTACTCCAGAGCGTAAACAGAGTCAGTGGCAGCTGGTCCAGACAGAACAGGAGGTACCTGAACTAGGTATAGGCAGAACACATAGACAAACAGGCAGAAAAGACATACGGGCATTCTCCCTTCGGGGAAAACAGGTACCCTCTTCTGAAGGCAGGACGGAACAACAGGCAGACGTAACCAGAACAGGGACGGAAGCCAAAGACACTACAGGACAGACATGGGACAGGATACGGATACATTGCAAGCAGTTGAGCACTGCAGTTACGCAATGCGGGGCAATCAGATGCAGTTACGCACTGCCAGGCTCTCAGATGCAGATTTCAATGGGTCCGCAAAAAAAACGGAAGGAACTCAGTGTGCATTCCGTTTCCGTATTTCTGTTCCGCAAAAAAATAAAACATGTCCTATTATTGTCCACATTAAGGACAAGGAAAGTACTGTTCTATTAGGGGCCAGCTGTTTCGTTTCGCAAAATATAGAATGCACGCAGATGCCATCCGTATTTTTTGCGGATCCGTTTTTTGCGGACCGCAAAAATACATACTGTCGTGTGCAAGAGGCTTTATTCTGCATGCTTGGTCACCACTCAACTAAGAATGAAGAATTGAACCACTCCTCATTCTCTAAATCTGACATTTCATGAGATTCGATAAGTCATGTACAGTCGTGGCCAAAAGTTTTGGGAATGACATAAATATTGGAAATTGTAAAAGTTGCTGCTTAAGTTTTTATAATAGCAATTTGCATATACTCCAGAATGTTATGAAGAGTGATCAGATAAATTGCATAGTCCTTCTTTGCCATGAAAATTAACTTAATCCCAAAAAAACCTTTCCACTGCATTTCATTGCTGTTATTAAAGGACCTGCTGAGATCATTTCAGTAATCGTCTTGTTAACTCAGGTGAGAATGTTGACGAGCACAAGGCTGGAGATCATTATGTCAGGCTGATTGGGTTAAAATGGCAGACTTGACATGTTAAAAGGAGGGTGATGCTTGAAATCATTGTTCTTCCATTGTTAACCATGGTGACCTGCAAAGAAACGCGTGCAGCCATCATTGCGTTGCATAAAAATGGCTTCATAGGCAAGGATATTGTGGCTACTAAGATTGCACCTCAATCAACAATTTATAGGATCAGCAAGAACTTCAAGGAAAGAGGTTCAATTCTTGTTAAGAAGGCTTCAGGGCGTCCAAAAAAGTCCAGCAAGCGCCAGGATCGTCTCCTAAAGAGGATTCAGCTGCGGGATCGGAGTGCCACCAGTGCAGAGCTTGCTCAGGAATGGCAGCAGGCAGGTGTGAGTGCATCTGCACGCACAGTGAGGCGAAGACTTTTGGAAGATGGCCTGGTGTCAAGAAGGGCAGCAAAGAAGCCACTTCTCTCCAAAAAAAACATCAGGGACAGATTGATCTTCTGCAGAAAGTTTGGTGAATGGACTGCTGAGGACTGGGGCAAAGTCATATTCTCCGATGAAGCCTCTTTCCGATTGCTTGGGGCATCTGGAAAAAGGCTTGTCCGGAGAAGAAAAGGTGAGCGCTACCATCAGTCCTGTGTCATGCCAACAGTAAAGCATCCTGAGACCATTTATGCGTGGGGTTGCTTCTCATCCAAGGGAGTGGGCTCACTCACAATTTTTCCCAAAAACACAGCCATGAATAAAGAATGGTACCAAAACACTCTCCAACAGCAACTTCTTCCAACAATCCAACAACAGTTTGGTGAAGAACAATGCATTTTCCAGCACGATGGAGCACCGTGCCATAAGGCAAAAGTGATAACTAAGTGGCTCGAGGACCAAAACGTTGACATTTTGGGTCCATGGCCTGGAAACTCCCCAGATCTTAATCCCATTGAGAACTTGTGGTCAATCCTCAAGAAGCGGGTGGACAAACAAAAACCCACTAATTCTGACAAACTCCAAGAAGTGATTATGAAAGAATGGGTTGCTATCAGTCAGGAATTGGCCCAGAAGTTGATTGAGAGCATTCCCAGTCGAATTGCAGAGGTCCTGAAAAAGAAGGGCCAACACTGCAAATACTGACTCTTTGCATAAATGTCATGTAATTGTCGATAAAAGCCTTTGAAATGTATGAAGTGAGTGTAATTACATTTCACTACATCACAGAAACAACTGAAACAAAGATCTAAAAGCAGTTTAGCAGCAAACTTTGTGAAAACTAATATTTGTGTCATTCTCAAAACTTTTGGCCACGACTGTACAAGTTTTAAACTAACAAAGATGAATCAATTTACAGAGTTATAAAACCTTTGGTTGTCTTCTTCAAGAAACAGCAGCATACTTGTCCATGGGTTGCCTGGTGTTGCAGCTAAAAGCTCTACTGAAGTGAATGAGGTTGAGCTATAATACCACACACAACCTGTAGACAGGTGCACTGCACAATGCATATCAAAGAAAGAACCAAGCTACAGTATGTGAAGGAAAGAAATGCCTGTAGAGTAGAGTTGAGCGAACACCTGGATGTTCGGGTTCGACGGGTTCGGCCGAACTTCGGAAACTTGACCCGAACTTGACCCCGAACCCGAACCCGAACCCCATTGAAGTCAATGGGGACCCGAACTTTTGAGCACTAAAATGGCTGTAAAAATGTCATGGAAAGGGCTAGAGGGCTGCAAATGGCGTCAAAATGTGGTTAAGAGCATGGCAAGTGCTCCGCAAACAAATGTGGATAGGGAAATGACTTAAAATAACATAAAATACGTAAAAATAAAAAATAATAATCTTGATCTAGGAAGACCAGGTCCATTTGGAGTAGGAGGTTGAGGAGGCGGTGGATGTGGCGGTGTAGGTGGAAGCGGCGGTGGAGGAGGAGGAGGTAGCCTACACTGCTTTTTGGTTTTAAATTTTATTTTAAAAATTAGGGTACACCGCAAAACATTGGAAAATATAACCTGTGATAACCCCCTCCAGTCATGCTAAACACATGTTCAGACAATACACTGGCTGCAGGGCAGGCAAGCTCAGGTCATGTGCCCAATTTGGAGACCCAGAAGTTGCAGGGGCTGACCTCTGTCAGTCAGTTCGTGTAGGCGTGTGCACACTTAGTGCCCCACCATGTCGCACATCCACGTGATGTTCACGATGCAATTTGATATCTGCTCTATCAACTTTCGATGTTCTTTTATGCGCCTACCATGGTGATCACGGGTGGCGGGGAATCAGGGTTCCAGGCCAGAGAGGGAGCGTGAGTAAGAGACAACATCCAAAGTAGGATTCATTTTTTCAAATGTAAAATTATAGAGTTGAAATATGGGAGAAATTATTAAAGCATAAAAGTTGTGACAACTTTTCAAAGTTTAAGCATTGAATGAAAGGATGTGGCGCGCATTAATTACTGAATAATATATTAAATTTTATTCCCTGTCCCCTATGCATAGCAGGTGTTTATTCACGTCTAAAATTGTATAATGTCAACCCAAGAATGTAACAGAAAAATTATTGAAATTTATTAAGCTGTCAACTAGGTAGAGGAGGGGTATATTACACCCAAAAATTGGTGAATTTTACCAAAAAATTTAACTGACAATTATTATTTTTTTCGGTCTACTAGGTATAGGATTGGTACATCACACCCAAAAATTTGTGAATTTCACCAGAATATATAACTGACAATTTTTTTTTGTTTAACCTGTCTACTAGGTATAGCAGTGGTACTATAAACCCCAAAATTTGTTTATTTCACCAGAAAATGTAAGTGAAAATTTTTATATATTTTTTTACCGATCTACTAGGTATACCAGTGGTACTATACACCCAAAAATTTGTGAATTTCACCCAAAAATGTAAATGACAATAATTATTTTTATAACCGGCCTACTAGGTATAGAAGTGGTACTATACACCCAAAAATTGGTTAATTTCACCCTAAAATGTAAATGACAATAATTATTTTTTTAACCGGCCTACTAGGTAGGGCAGTGGTACTATACACCCAAAAATTGGTGAATTTCACCCGAAAATTTAAATGACAAAATTTCTTTTTGTTTAACCTGTCTACTAGGTATAGTAGTGGTACTATAAACCGCAAAATTTGTTTATTTCACCAGAAAATGTAAGTGAAAATTTTTATATATTTTTTTACCGATCTACTAGGTATAGCAGTGGTACTATACACCCAAAAATTTGTGAATTTCACCCGAAAATGTAAATGACAATAATTATTTTTATAACCGGCCTACTAGGTATAGCAGTGGTACTATACACCCAAAAATTGGTTAATTTCACCAGAAAATGTTAATGACAATTTTTTTTTTAAACGGCCTACTAGGTATAGCAGTGGTACTATACACCCAAAAATTTGTGAATTTCACCCGAAAATGTAAATGACAAAGTAGTGAAATGATATAAAATAAAACACGTACAAGAAAAAATGGATTTACGAGGTGTAGTTCCGTATGGAGTAGGAGTTTAAGGAGGCGGTGGACGTAGCGGAGTAGGTGGAAGCGGCGGTGGAGGAGGACGAGATAGCCAACATAGGTTTTTGGTTTTAATTTAATTTTGTAAAATTAAGGTACACTCCAAAAGAGTGTGAAATATCCAAAATACAAACATGAGCAATTGCGCTGCAGTATAACAATGGCTGCTTAGTGCCGGTATACATGTCTATTCTGCACAAGGTACGGACAAGTCCTGAGGGATCCATGCCTGGTTCATTTTAATGAACGTGAGCGTGTCCACATTGGCTGTGGACAGGCGGCTGCGCTTGTCTGTGATGACGCCCCCTGCCGTGCTAAACACACATTCAGATAATACACTATCTGCAGGGCAGGCCAGCACCTCCAAGGCGTAAAGGGCAAGCTCAGGCCATATGCCCAATTTGGAGACCCAGAAGTTGAAGGGGGCAGATCCGTCATTCAGTACGTGTAGGCGTGTGCACACATACTGCTTCACCATGTTGGTGAAATGCTGCCTCCTGCTAAGACGTTCCATATCAGCTGGTGGTGCTGGTTGTTATGGCATGCTGACAAAGCTTTTCCACATTTCGGCCATTCTAACCCTGCCTTCTGAGGTGCTGGCGGTGCCCCAGCTGCATTGGCGACCTCTTCCTTGTCCTCTGCCTTCGCCTTTTGCTTCCACTGTGCCCCCGCTGTCCGGTCGGAATGCCACCAGCAGCGCGTCTACCAGCGTGTGCTTGTACTCGCGCATCTTACGATCACGCTCCAGTGACGGAATTAAGGACGGTGCGTTGTCCTTGTAACGGGGATCCAGCAGCGTGGCCACCCAGTAATCAGGACAAGTTAGAATGTGGGCAACTTGGCGGAAGTTGCGGAGACACTGCAGCATGTAATCGCTCATGTGTGCGAGGCTGCCCAGAGGCAACGAAAAGCTGTCCTCTGTGGGAGGCGTATCGTCTGTGTCCTCTGTATCCCCCCATCCACGCACCAGTGATAGCCATGAGCTGGTCTGGGTGCCACCCTGCTGTGAACATGGTTCCTCCTCCTCCATCTCCTCCTCCTCATCCTCCACCTCGTCATCCTCCTAAACTGTGCCCTGGCTGGACAATTGTGTACCTTGGGTTTGTGGGTGCAGAAACCCACCCTCGGAGCCACTTGGGAATGACTGGCCAGAAACCCTACGAAAAGATTCCTCCTCCTTCTCCTGTGCCACATCCTCTTCCATCATCGCCAGGAGCGTTTTTTCAAGGAGGCATAGAAGTGGGATAGTAACGCTGAGAACGGCGTTATCGGCACTGGCCATGTTGGTGGAGTACTCGAAACAGCGCAACAAGGAACACAGGTCTCGCATGGAGGCCCAGTCATTGGTGGTGAAGTGGTGCTGTTCCGCAGAGCGACTCACCCGTGCGTGCTGCAGCTGAAACTCCACTATCGCCTGCTGCTGCTCGCACAGTCTGGCCAGCATGTGCAAGGTGAAGTTCCACCTTGTGGGCACGTCGCATATGAGGCGGTGCGCGGGAAGACCGAAGTTACACTGCAGCGCTGACAGGCGAGCAGCAGCAGGGTGAGAACGCCGAAAGCGTGCACAGACGGCCCACACTTTATGCAGCATCTCTGACATATCGGGGTAATTTTTAAGGAATCTCTGCACCACCAAATTAAGCACATGCGCCAGGCAAGGGATGTGCGTCAACTGGCTAGTCCCAGAGCTGCTACGAGATTTCAACCATTATCGCACACCACTAGGCCGGGCTTGAGGCGGACTGGCACAAACCACTCATCGGTCTGTTGTTCATGGCCCGTCCACAGCTCCTGCGCGGTGTGAGCTTTGTCCCCCAAACAGATATGTTTTAAAACTGCCTGCTGTCGTTTACCCCAGCTGTGCTGAAGTTGGTGGTGAAGGTGTTACGCTGACCGGATGAGGAGCTGGTAGAGGATGAGGAAGCAGAGTAGGAGGAGGAAGCAACAGGAGGCAAACTGAAGCGCCCTGCAATCCTCGGTGGTGGAAGGACATGCGCCAAACTGCTATCCGCCTCAGGCCCAGCCGCCACTGCATTTACCCAGTGTGCTGTTATGGAGATATAACGGCCCTGACCGTGCTTACTGGTCCACGTATCCGTAGTCAGGTGCACCTTGCCATTGATGGCGTTGCGCAGTGCACACCTGATTTTGTCCCCTACTTGGTTGTGAAGGGAAGGGATGGCTCGCCTTGAAAAGTAGTGGCGGCTGGGCACGACGTACTGTGGGACAGCCACCGCCATAAGGCCTTTAAAACTATCCGTCTCCACCAGACGGAATGACAGCATTTCAAAGGCCAGTAATTTAGAAATGCTGGCATTCAGGGCTAGGGATCGCGGGTAGGTAAGGGTGTACTTCCTCTTCCTCTCCAGCGTTTGGGATATGGAGAGCTGAACGCTGCCGTGGGACATTGTGGAGATGCTTGGTGACCCAGGTGTTGGTGTTGCTGGCAGATCCTCTGTTTGCGGGGTGCCAGGTGGCACTGTCACTCCAGAGGTGGATGAAGAGGCCGCGACTGCAGCAGAAGAGAAAGCAAGAGGAGCCAGAGACCTTTCTTGGTTTTTGAGGTGTCTACTCCACTGCAGCTCGTGCTTTGCACTTAAATGCCTGGTCATGCAGGTTGTGCTCAGGTTGAGAACGTTTATGCTTTGCTTCAGGCTCTGATTGCACAGCGTGCAAACCACTCGTGTCTTGTCGTCAGCACATTGTCTGAAGAACTGCTACGCCAGGGAACTCCTTGGAGCTGGCTTTGGTGTGCTCGGTCCCTTGCTGCGGTGGGCAGTAGGAGGCGTACTGTCTAGAGGACGGCCGCTCCGCTTTTGTACCCTGCTCCCTCTTCTGCTGTGCTGGTGGCTCTGTGCGACCACCGCCTCTTCCTCCAAACTACATAGGTCACTCGCATGACCTTGATTCCATGTGGGGTCGAGGACCTCATCGTCCTCCACATCATCTTCCACCCAGTCTTCACCCCTGCCTTCCTTGTCGGTCTGCACACTTTCGAAAGTCCCAGCAGTTGGCACCTGTGTTTCGTCATCATCCGAGACTGCTGCGATGGTCCTCCCATGTACTCATCTTGAAAGATAAGTGGTTGGGCATCGGTGCACTTAATCTCTTCCACTTCTGGGGCAGGGCTAGGTGGATGGCCCTGGGAAACCCTGCTAACAGAGTCATCAAAAAGCAGAAGAGACTGCTGCATGACTTGGGGCTCAGACTGCTTGGCTGATTTGCAAGGAGGTGAGGTGAAAGACTGATGGACATCGGCTGCAGGTGCCAACTGTGGTCTTTCAGCAGGTGACTGGGTGGGAGACAATGTGAAGGAACTGGATCCACTGTCAGCAACCCAATCTACTATCGCCTGTACTTGTTCAGGCCTCACCATTCGTAGAGCCGCATAAGCCCCGACCAAATACCGCTGCAGGTTTTGTCGCCTACTCGCACCTGAGGAAGGGGTTTCACTTGTGCGTGTAGCTGGCACAGATCGACCACGTCCTCTCCCTGCAACAGGAGCTCCACCAGCAGCACCACGACCTGGGCCATGTCCCTTATTTGACGCTCTCCTCATATTTTTCAAATTTAGGATCTTGCCCTAAATGGGTGTTTAATTATTAGTAGAATAGAACGACAGTATGTAAAGGGAGTATCTCACACGGTCTGAACCAGTGTAGGCCTGAAGTAAATATTTCTTTGCGCAAAATGGCTGTATTTCAAATGGCTGTATTTCAAATCCCTGAATCAGACCCCTGTATGTAGAGGTAGTATCTCACAGGGCCTGAACCAGTGTAGGCCTGAATTAAATATTTCTTTGCCCAAAATGGCTGTATTTCAAATAGCTGTATTTAAATCCCTGAATCAAACCCCTGTATGAAGAGGGTGTATCTCACAGGGCCTGAACCAGTGTAGCCCTGAATTCAATATTGGTGCACCAAATGGCGGTATTTAAAATCTCTGAATGTAACCCAAATGTATTAAGGGTGTATCTCACAATGACATCTGCTTTAAAGGCTGCCAACTAAATTTTTTGTGCCCAAACGAGTGTTTGTTTAACAACTGAATTTGACAGCAGTATATAAGCCTGTAATTTCACACGTGCTGATGCTGCAAGGCCTGAAAATAGTGGTTTTTGACAAAAAAGTGTGTTTTTTAAACCCCAGAAAATGATGGGTGTATTTCTAGCTTAAATTGCACACTGACTAATCAAGATGTTGTAGATTGCCAAAAATGAGTTTTTTTGGTAACAGACAATGAAAGCTGTATATATTAAACTTGAATTTAACACTTGCAGATATGGAAAATACTGTTGTTTTTTTTTTTTTTTTAAAGTGTGTTTTTCAAACCCCAGAAAAAGATGGGTGTATTTCTAGCTTAAATTGCACACTGACTAATCAAGATGTTGTAGATTGCCAAAAAAGTGTTTTTTTTGGTAACAGACTATGAAAGCTGTATATATTAAACTTGAATTTAACACTTGCAGATATGGAAAATACTGTTTTTTGATTTAAAAAAGTGTGTTTTTCAAACCCCAGAAAATGATGGGTGTATTTCTAGCTTAAATTGCACACTGACTAATCAAGATGTTGTAGATTGCCAAAAAAGTCTTTTTTTGTTAACAGAATATGAAAGCTGTATATATTAAACTTGAATTTAACACTTGCAGATCTGGAAAATACAGTTTTTTGAAAAAAAAATTGTGTGTTTTTAAAACCCCAGAAAATGATGGGTGTATTTCTAGCTTAAATTGCACACTGACTAATACAGATGTTGTAGATTGCCAAAAAAAGTATTTTTTTGGTAACAGAATATGAAAGCTGTATATATTAAACTTGAATTTAACACTTGCAGATCTAAAAAATACTGTTTTTTGAAGAAAAAAAAGTATGTTTTTCAAACCACAGAAAATGATGGGTGTATTTCTACCTTAAATTGCACACTGACTAATACAGATGTTGTAGATTGCCAAAAAAAAATCTTTTTTTGGTAACAGAATATGAAAGCTGTATATATTAAACTTGAATTTAACAATTGCAGATCTGGAAAATACTGTTTTTTGAAAAAAAATTGTATGTTTTTAAAACCCCAGAAAATGATGGGTGTATTTCTGTAGTGTCCCACTAGGTAGGCGTGGGCACTACACAAGGGTCAATTGGGTGACGTGTTACTCCTGCTCACAAAGGACAGTAATATTACAGTTAACTATGCATTTAATGTATTTTTCTGTGTGTTTTTACATGCAATGTTTCCCCTGTGTCATGCATAGCAGGCCTAGTTGGGTGTAATTAGACATCCTAGACACTAGAGGGAGATAGGGAGCCCCTAGTATAAATGTTCAGGCCCAGACAGGGAGTGGTTAGGTCATAGTCAGGAGTCTGTGGAGACAGAAGTGAGAAGGCACCAGCCCGAGATATGCTGAGGGCCTCCTCCTGACATGCAGCTAGATAGTCCTGGTTTCTAGCTGCACTAGGAGGCTATGAAGAGTACAGCCTGCCTGGAGACCAGTCATCCAGCCAACACAGATGAGATACCCCAGTAGTAGGACAGCACCTCCTGGGAGAAACCTGCAGCCACCTTTTAAATGCAGCACTGAAGACAGAAATGCAGCACTGCAGCACTGCAGCCACCTTTCAAATGCAGCACTGCCAATACTGGAGGAAGGATTTTATACCAAGGATTTAAGCTAGCAATTAGGCATCCGGGCCTTGGGATCCAGCCAGCTAGAATAGCTGAAGGGGATAGAGCAGCATTGCACTGCAAAGTATTAACTGTTTGCCCAAGATTGAAACCTGCTGTAAAGTAAACCTGCTGTGCATTTTGTATGATAAAGGACTGCATTATCATCTACTGCAACTGTATGTAAAAAGTTGGACTGTTCCACCAAGTAAAGCAACGTTTGGTTTACCAACTGCGTACTCTATTAATCCTCCTACAAACCGGTGTGCCACCGTTACAGGCACTGGCGTCACGAATCTTAAAGGGACCTTACCTAAGGCACTCAAAACACCTACAACATCCAGGGCACCTCACCCAACATCAGGCCAGGTCCCTATCTACAGAGTGTGCCCCAGAGGAACTAGTGTCTGCCTCTCCTTTCACTGTTGCATGCCTGCCCAGGGTTCTCCTCCAAAAAGTGAGTAACCCTCGATTGCCCATAACCGTGACCTCACTGTCGCTATACCCTGCAGGTCTGGCGTGCTGCATTTCTACCTTAAATTGCACACTGACTAATACAGATGTTGTAGTTTGCCAAAAAAAACTGTGATTTGCAATGTCCCAAAAGCTCAGATGCAGTGCTGGTGCACTGAGCATGCATACAATGGCCGCCGCCGCCGCCGCCCACCTAACTAACAGAATTATAACAGAAATATTTGTGCTGCAAAGTTTCCAAGAGCACAGTAGCCTCCATGATTTCTAAAAGAAAGAAGTTTGGAACAACCAGGGCTGTTGATAGGTCAGGCTATCCCCCCAAAAAACTAGATAATCAGGGGAGTAGGGCTTTGGTAAGAAAGAAGACCAAGATCCCAATGGTCACTCTGGCTGATCTCAAAAGAGCCTATGTGCAGTAGAAACTTTCAGAAGGTCAAGCAGCTTTATGACAGCGTGGCCAGAAAGAAGCCTATCCTCAGTACAAGGCACATGAAAGCCCATCTGGAAATCTCAGACTGTGAGAAACAAGAATCTCTGGTTGGATGAAACCAAGATTTAACTTTTTGGCCCCAATTCCAAAGGACCCTTTAGACTGCACAATTTAGCAGATGATTGTCAGGAAATAAGCGCTCCTTCCCAGGAAGCACATGTGATTACATGATAAATGATTACCCAATGAAGTGGCCGATGCTCGCCATTGCAGAGTATAAATTGCTATTTT
This sequence comes from Bufo bufo, assembly GCF_905171765.1. Taxonomy (NCBI): domain Eukaryota; kingdom Metazoa; phylum Chordata; class Amphibia; order Anura; family Bufonidae; genus Bufo; species Bufo bufo. The sequence goes on along the minus strand of NC_053389.1, from coordinate 739,582,989 downwards.
TTTTTTTCTTAGTGTCTCCTATTGGTTTACTACTGTCGGCCTTTAAATCTGCTCTGAAATACATTGTCAGGACTGCTGTGCATGCACACAGGAGTCCCCTCTATTGTGTTAGAATGTCATAACATTTTTATTTTTTTTCCTTCACATACACTGGACTGGAGCTTAATAATATTACAGGCTATAGCTACTAGAGAGGGGTCGTTGATCCAGGGAGTTATTCTGATTGCATGATTGGAGTCGGGAAGGAATTTTTTATTCCCCAAAAGTGGAGAAAATTGTCTTCTACCTCACAGGGTTTTTTGCCTTCCTCTGGATCAACTTGCAGGATGACAGGCCGAACTGGATGGACAAATGTCTTTTTTCGGCCTTATGTACTATGTTACTATGTTACACTGTAGTCATATTATTATTATTATTATTTTATTTTATTTTTTTGCAAGACAAGTTGTACTTTCTAATGGAACCATTTAATATTCCATATGATGCAGTGGGAACCTGGAAAAAAAATTGGAAATTGGAAAAAAGACTAGGCATGTGATATAGGGCTCATGCACATGAACGTATTTTCTTTCCGCTTCCGTTACTTTTTTTGCGGACCATATGAGGAAACATTCACTTCAATGGGTCCGCAAAAACCACGGAAGGTACTCCGTGTGCATTTCGTTTTCGTATTTCCGTTCTGTAAAAAAGTAGTGCATGTCCTATTATTGTCCGCAAATCACGGTCCGAGGCCCCATTCAAGTCAATGGGTCCGCAAAAAATACAGAACTCACACTGAACACATCCGTATGTCATCCGTATTTCATCCATATTTTGCGGATCCATACTGTAGAAATGCTATGCCCAGCCCATATTGCTCATGTGTTTGGTGATTAATAAGTTACTGTTTCCGTTTCTGATCCACAAAAAAACGGATCGCATACGGAAACCATACGGATATGTTTTGTGGAATAACGGAAGAGGACTTAAATCAGAGAAAAAAAAACCTCAGATACGGAATAGATCTGTGAAAAACGGACCGCAAAACAACAACGGTTGTGTGCATGAGCCCTTACTCATATAACAGTTATCCTAGAGTTATATATCCCATTTGTTCACACTATTAAATGTAAGATTTTATAGTGTAAACAGTCCCTCCCAAAAAAAACTAAAGAAGAATATACTACCCCCCCACACCCAAAGAGAAACAAACAATTTAGGCCTCATGCACACGACCGTATGTATTTTGCGATCCGCAAAAAATACGGATGACATCCGTGTGCATTCCGTATTTTGCAGAATGGAACAGCTGGCCCTTAATAGAACAGTCCTATCCATGTCCGTAATGCGGACAATAATAGGACATGTTCTTTTTTTTGCGGAACGGAAAAAACGGACATAGGGACACGGAATGCACACAGAGTAACTTCCGTTTTTTTGCAGACCCATTGAAATGAATGGTTCTGTATACGGTCCTCAAAAAAAAACGGAACGGACACGGAAAGAAAATACGTTCGTGTGCATGAGGCCTTAAACTGCTGGTGTGCAGTAGTATTAGTAGCCTATTTAATAGCATAAACCTTTACAATTGCTTTTGAGAGTGGTGCTGCAGTGAGTGTCTGACTGTGCTAATATTATTCTCCAAGAATGTGTCTGGAGAGCGGTGTAATGAATACTTCTCACAGTATTACAATCACTGTGATATACAAGGATGGTGCTGTAGTGGTTGTATTATTATGATACTACTAAACACACCAGCTGTTTTAATCATTTATTAATTTATTTATTTGGACTAAGTTTACTTTACTTTTCAGTGAAATAATAAAATTATATTTTGAATTTAATAGTGTGAACAAACGCGATATATAACCCCGGGGTAACTGTTGTATGAATTGTCACATTACTCATAGGTGGTATCGCATCATTATTTTTGGCTTTTAAACCTATGTGTAAACTTCTTATCCCCTGCATGACATGCTATTCTGCCCTTGCTGGGTTTATCTTTAACTCTTTTTCTTATTTTGGTTTCCCCCCTCTTTGGGATCCACAGTATTAATGTTGAGCCTTTGTATATACACTGTAGTTTTTTCATATGCTGCTGATCAAGTATTCCACGTTACCTGTAGCGCTTTGAGCGCTTCCCCCAGGACTGTCAATCCAGTATACCAGCCTAGCAATATTAGGGAGCGGAATTGGCTGACACGCCCATACACCTGATTCGCGGAGCGGCCAGAGGTGCACGCCCATGGGGGTGGGACTTCCTGTATTTAGACCGGCATTTGGAGTTATTTCTGTCTATACTGCTCTGTAAGATTCTTGCTCCTGATGACACGTCGGGCGCTGTTCTCCACGCAGAATCGCGTCGAGCTTACACAGTGTGAGCTTAGTGTATAGCTTACAGTGAATTACTGTATATACTTACAGTTCTGAAGACTCCAGCAGGCTTAGGATCAGTGCTCAGGGCTGGAAGTGGGTACTGCTCTACAGTTCAGAAAGGAGACCGGGGCTCGGCTCACCCTAGCGTTGCAGTGCCTCCGCGAGACGTCACGGTGCGTGGTGTACGCAAATGGCAGGGGAGGTCGGGAGGAGAACGAAGCAAGTACTTTATTTTTCGCCCTATAAGACGCACCTCGGTTTTAGAGATGGACAATAATAAAAAAATATTTTCCATTACACCTCAGGTCAGACCACCAATCAGACCCCCAATGTTAATCATACCTCAGCTGACAGCCCCAATCAGATCCCCAATTTTAATAAGACCCTCAATCAGACCTCATATCAGCTCCCCAATGCCATATATCAGCTCCCCAATGCCATATATCAGCCCCCCAATGCCATATATCAGCCCCCCAGCCTCATGTATCAGCCCCCCGCCTCATGTATCAGCCCCCCAGCCCTCATGTATCAGCCCCCAGCCTCATGTATCAGCCCCCCAGCCTCATATATCAGTCCCCAGCCTCATATATCAGCCCCCCAGCCTCATGTATCAGCCCCCCAGCTTTATGTATCAGCCCCCAGCCTCAATCAGACCTCATATCAGCCCCCAATGCCACATATCAGCTCCCCAATGCCATATATCAGCCCCCAGCCTCATGTATCAGCCCCCAGCCTCATGTATCAAGCCCCAGCCATCAGCGCAAATAAAATAAATAAACAACTTACCTCTCCTGCTCCTGGATGCCGCCGCTCCTCACCACCAGCGCTCTCTCTCTTCTTCCTGGTCCTTGGCTGTCGGCTGTGAAGGCTGTAACTTGTAATAAAAAGACAAGAATGGAAAATGTAGCCAAATATACAATCCTAGAGAGGACAACGTATGACATGTGCTATACTAGGGAGGATTACCTATGACATGTGCTATGCTAGGGAGGATAACGTATCACATGTGCTATACTAGCGAGTAGGGATGAGCGAACCCGAACTGTATAGTTCGGGTTCGTACCGAATTTTGGGGTGTCCGTGACACGGACCCGAACTCGAACATTTTCGTAAAAGTCTGGGTTCGGGTTCGGTGTTCGGCGCTTTCTTGGCGCTTTTTGAAAGGCTGCAAAGCAGCCAATCAACAAGCGTCATACTACTTGCCCCAAGAGGCCATCACAGCCATGCCTACTATTGGCATGGCTGTGATTGGCCAGTGCAGCATGTGACCCAGCCTCTATTTAAGCTGGAGTCACGTAGCGCCGCACGTCACTCTGCTATGATCAGTATAGGGAGAGGTTGCAGCTGCGACGTTAGGGCGAGATTAGGCAGATTAACTCCTCCAAAAGACTTCATTCTGTGATCGATCTGCAGCTGTGGATCATTGAAGTGCTATTATTGACTTGCTCACTTTTTTGAGGCTGCCCAGAGCGTTTTTAGATCACTTTTTTTCTGGGGTGATCGGCGGCCATTTTGTGACTTGTGGTGCGCCAGCACAAGCTATCACCAAGTGTATTTAACCATCGATAGTGTGGTTATTTTGTGCTATATCCTACATCAGCTGCAGGCTGAGCCTGTGTCACCGAAGTGCATTTAACCATCAACAGTCTGGTTATTTTTTGGCCATATACTACATCAGCTGCAGGCTGAGCCTGTGTCACCGAAGTGCATTTAACCATCGACAGTCTGATTATTTTTTGGCCATATACTACATCTGGTGCAGGCTGAGCCTGTGTCACCCAAGTGCATTTAACCATCAACAGTGTGGTTATTTTTTGGCCATATATTACATCAGGGGCAAGTTGAGCCTGTCACCCAGCGCCTAAAAAATAGACCTGACATTTCTATTCAACCAAATCTGTACTGTTTTAGCTGGTCAAGTTATTTGTAGTGACCGTAAAAGCACACTTTTTTTTCTGGGTTGAAAAACCATTCCCAAATTTGCCATTCTCAAAATAACTAGTTTCTGGTATTTGAGGACTACTTGAAATCTATCCCAAAAAGAATATCTTACATTGAAGCTAGTGATAGTGTCATTCAGAAAAACCTAAGACACACGCTAGCGTGCTGATAGAAGTCTGATTCTGTGATTAAACCTATACCTGTCACACAGCGCAAAAAAAAAACAGGCCTCACATCTCTATTTAACCAAATCTGTACTGTTTTAGCTGGTCAAGTTATTTGTAGTGACTGTAAAAGCACACTTTTTTTTCTGGGTTGAAAAACCATTCCCAAATTTGCCATTCTCAAAATTGTGGTGAACGGGAACAATGAGGAAAACATCTAATAAGGGACGCGGACGTGGACATGGTCGTGGTGGTGTTAGTGGACCCTCTGGTGCTGGGAGAGGACGTGGCCGTTCTGCCACAGCCACACGTCCTAGTGAACCAACTACCTCAGGTCCCAGTAGCCAGCAGAATTTACAGCGATATTTGGTGGGGCCCAATGCCGTTCTAAGGATGGTAAGGCCTGAGCAGGTGCAGGCATTAGTCAATTGGGTGGCCGACAGTGGATCCAGCACGTTCACATTATCTCCCACCCAGTCTTCTGCAGAAAGCGCACAGATGGCACATGAAAACCAAGCCCATCGGTCTGTCACATCACCCCCATGCATATCAGGGAAACTGTCTGAGCCTCAAGTTATGCAGCAGTCTCTTATGCTGTTTGAAGACTCTGCTGCCAGGGTTTCCCAAGGGCATCCACCTAGCCCTTCCCCAGGGGTGGAAGAGATAGAATGCACTAACGCACAACCACTTATTTTTCCTGATGATAAGGACATGGGAATACCACCTCAGCACGTCTCTGATGATGACGAAACACAGGTGCCAACTGCTGCGTCTTTCTGCAGTGTGCAGACTGAACAGGAGGTCAGGGATCAAGACTGGGTGGAAGACGATGCAGGGGACGATGAGGTCCTAGACCCCACATGGAATGAAGGTCGTGCCACTGACTTTCACAGTTCGGAGGAAGAGGCAGTGGTGAGACCGAGCCAACAGCGTAGCAAAAGAGGGAGCAGTGGGCAAAATCAGAACACCCGCCGCCAAGAGACTCCGCCTGCTACTGACCGCCGCCATCTGGGACCGAGCACCCCAAAGGCAGCTTCAAGGAGTTCCCTGGCATGGCACTTCTTCAAACAATGTGCTGACGACAAGACCCGAGTGGTTTGCACGCTGTGCCATCAGAGCCTGAAGCGAGGCATTAACGTTCTGAACCTTAGCACAACCTGCATGACCAGGCACCTGCATGCAAAGCATGAACTGCAGTGGAGTAAACACCTTAAAAACAAAGAAGTCACTCAGGCTCCCCCTGCTACCTCTTCTGCTGCTGCTGCCTCGGCCTCTTCTGCTGCTGCCGCCGCCTCGGCCTCTTCCTCCGCCTCTGGAGGAACGTTGGCACCTGCCGCCCAGCAAACATGGGATGTACCACCAACACCACCACCTGCGTCACCAAGCATCTCAACCATGTCACACAGCAGCGTTCAGCTCTCCATCTCACAATCATTTGAGAGAAAGCGTAAATTCCCACCTAGCCACCCTCGATCCCTGGCCCTGAATGCCAGCATTTCTAAACTACTGGCCTATGAAATGCTGTCATTTAGGCTGGTGGACACACACAGCTTCAAACAGCTCATGTCACTTGCTGTCCCACAGTATGTTGTTCCCAGCCGCCACTACTTCTCCAAGAGAGCCGTGCCTTCCCTGCACAAACAAGTGTCCGATAAAATCAAGTGTGCACTGCGCAACGCCATCTGTGGCAAGGTCCACCTAACCACAGATACGTGGACCAGTAAGCACGGCCAGGGACGCTATATCTCCCTAACTGCACACTGGGTAAATGTAGTGGCGGCTGGGCCCCAGGCGGAGAGCTGTTTGGTGCACGTCCTTCCGCCGCCAAGGATCGCAGGGCAACATTCTTTGCCTCCTGTCTCCTCCTCCTCCTACTCAGCTTCCTCCTCCTCTTCTTCCACCTGCTCATCCAGTCAGCCACACACCTTCACCACCAACTTCAGTACAGCACGGGGTAAACGTCAGCAGGCCATTCTGAAACTCATATGTTTGGGGGACAGGCCCCACACCGCACAGGAGTTGTGGCGGGGTATAGAACAACAGACCGACGAGTGGTTGCTGCCGGTGAGCCTCAAGCCGGGCCTGGTGGTGTGCGATAATGGGCGAAATCTCGTTGCAGCTCTGGGACTAGCCGGTTTGACGCACATCCCTTGCCTGGCGCATGTGCTGAATTTGGTGGTGCAGAAGTTCATTCGCAACTACCCCGACATGTCAGAGCTGCTGCATAAAGTGCGGGCCGTCTGTTCGCGCTTCCGGCGTTCACACCCTGCCGCTGCTCGCCTGTCTGCGCTACAGCGTAACTTCGGCCTTCCCGCTCACCGCCTCATATGCGACGTACCCACCAGGTGGAACTCCACCTTGCATATGCTGGACAGACTGTGCGAGCAGCAGCAGGCCATAGTGGAGTTTCAGCTGCAGCACGCATGGGTCAGTCGCACTGCGGATCAGACACACTTCACCACCAATGACTGGGCCTCCATGCGAGACCTGTGTGCCCTGTTGCGCTGTTTCGAGTACTCCACCAACATGGCCAGTGGCGATGACGCCGTTATCAGCGTTACAATACCACTTCTATGTCTCCTTGAGAAAACACTTAGGGCGATGATTGAAGAGGAGGTGGCCCAGGAGGAAGAGGAGGAAGAGGGGTCATTTTTAGCACTTTCAGGCCAGTCTCTTCAAAGTGACTCAGAGGGAGGTTTTTTGCAACACCAGAGGCCAGGTACAAATGTGGCCAGACAGGGCCCACTACTGGAGGACGAGGAGGACGAGGATGAGGAGGAGGTGGAGGAGGATGAGGATGAAGCATGTTCACAGCGGGGTGGCACCCAAAGCAGCTCGGGCCCATCACTGGTGCGTGGCTGGGGGGAAACACAGGACGATGACGATACGCCTCCCACAGAGGACAGCTTGTCCTTACCTCTGGGCAGCCTGGCACACATGAGCGACTACATGCTGCAGTGCCTGCGCAATGACAGCAGAGTTGCCCACATTTTAACGTGTGCGGAATACTGGGTTGCCACCCTGCTGGATCCCCGGTACAAAGACAATGTGCCCACCTTACTTCCTACACTGGAGCGTGATAGGAAGATGCGCGAGTACAAGCGCACGTTGGTAGACGCGCTACTGAGAGCATTCCCAAATGTCACAGGGGAACCAGTGGAAGCCCAAGGCGAAGGCAGAGGAGGAGCAAGAGGTCGCCAACACAGCTGTGTCACGGCCAGCTCCTCTGAGGGCAGGGTTAGCATGGCAGAGATGTGGAAAAGTTTTGTCACCACGCCACAGCTAACTGCACCACCACCTGATACGGAACGTGTTAGCAGGAGGCAACATTTCACTAACATGGTGGAACAGTACCTGTGCACACCCCTCCACGTACTGACTGATGGTTCGGCCCCATTCAACTTCTGGGTCTCCAAATTGTCCACGTGGCCAGAGCTAGCCTTTTATGCCTTGGAGGTGCTGGCCTGCCCGGCGGCCAGCGTTTTGTCTGAACGTGTATTCAGCACGGCAGGGGGCGTCATTACAGACAAACGCAGCCGCCTGTCTACAGCCAATGTGGACAAGCTGACGTTCATAAAAATGAACCAGGCATGGATCCCACAGGACCTGTCCATCCCTTGTGCAGATTAGATATTAACTACCTCCCCTTAACAATATATTATTCTACTCCAGGGCACTTCCTCATTCAATACTATTTTTAATTTCATTTTACCATTATATTGCGGGGCAACCCAAAGTTGAATGAACCTCTCCTCTGTCTGGGTGCCGGGGCATAAATGTGTGACAGTGGCCTGTTCCAGTGGTGGGTGACGTGAAGCCTGATTCTCTGCTATGACATGAAGACTTATTCTGTGCTGACATGAAGCCAGATTCTCTGTTACGCGACCTCTCTCCTCTGCCTGGGTGCCTGGGCCTAAATATGTGACAGTGGCCTGTTCCAGTGGTGGGTGACGTGAAGCCTGATTCTCTGCTATGACATGAATACAGATTCTGCGCTGACATAAGGCCAGATTCTCTGTTACGGGACCTCTCTCCTCTGCCTGGGTGCCTGGGCCTAAATGTGTGACAGTGGCCTGTTCCAGTGGTGGGTGACGTGAAGCCTGATTCTCTGCTATGACATGAAGACAGATTCTGCGCTGACATAAGGCCAGATTCTCTGTTACGGGACCTCTCTCCTCTGCCTGGGTGCCTGGGCCTAAATGTTTGACAGTGGCCTGTTCCAGTGGTGGGTGACGTGAAGCCTGATTCTCTGCTATGACATGAATACAGATTCTGCGCTGACATAAGGCCAGATTCTCTGTTACGGGACCTCTCTCCTCTGCCTGGGTGCCTGGGCCTAAATGTGTGACAGTGGCCTGTTCCAGTGGTGGGTGACGTGAAGCCTGATTCTCTGCTATGACATGAATACAGATTCTGCGCTGACATAAGGCCAGATTCTCTGTTACGGGACCTCTCTCCTCTGCCTGGGTGCCTGGGCCTAAATGTGTGACAGTGGCCTGTTCCAGTGGTGGGTGACGTGAAGCCTGATTCTCTGCTATGACATGAAGACAGATTCTGCGCTGACATAAGGCCAGATTCTCTGTTACGGGACCTCTCTCCTCTGCCTGGGTGCCTGGGCCTAAATGTGTGACAGTGGCCTGTTCCAGTGGTGGGTGACGTGAAGCCTGATTCTCTGCTATGACATGAAGACAGATTCTGCGCTGACATAAGGCCAGATTCTCTGTTACGGGACCTCTCTCCTCTGTCTGGGTGCCGGGGCCTAAATGTGTGACAGTGGCCTGTTCCAGTGGTGGGTGACGTGAAGCCTGATTCTCTGCTATGACATGAATACAGATTCTGCGCTGACATAAGGCCAGATTCTCTGTTACGGGACCTCTCTCCTCTGCCTGGGTGCCTGGGCCTAAATGTGTGACAGTGGCCTGTTCCAGTGGTGGGTGACGTGAAGCCTGATTCTCTGCTATGACATGAAGACAGATTCTGCGCTGACATAAGGCCAGATTCTCTGTTACGGGACCGCTCTCCTCTGTCTGGGTGCCGGGGCCTAAATGTGTGACAGTGGCCTGTTCCAGTGGTGGGTGACGTGAAGCCTGATTCTCTGCTATGACATGAAGACAGATTCTGCGCTGACATAAGGCCAGATTCTCTGTTACGGGACCTCTCTCCTCTGTCTGGGTGCCTGGGCCTAAATGTGTGACAGTGGCCTGTTCCAGTGGTGGGTGACGTGAAGCCTGATTCTCTGCTATGACATGAAGACAGATTCTGCGCTGACATAAGGCCAGATTCTCTGTTACGGGACCGCTCTCCTCTGTCTGGGTGCCGGGGCCTAAATGTGTGACAGTGGCCTGTTCCAGTGGTGGGTGACGTGAAGCCTGATTCTCTGCTATGACATGAAGACAGATTCTGCGCTGACATAAGGCCAGATTCTCTGTTACGGGACCTCTCTCCTCTGCCTGGGTGCCTGGGCCTAAATGTGTGACAGTGGCCTGTTCCAGTGGTGGGTGACGTGAAGCCTGATTCTCTGCTATGACATGAAGACAGATTCTGCGCTGACATAAGGCCAGATTCTCTGTTACGGGACCGCTCTCCTCTGTCTGGGTGCCGGGGCCTAAATGTGTGACAGTGGCCTGTTCCAGTGGTGGGTGACGTGAAGCCTGATTCTCTGCTATGACATGAAGACAGATTCTGTGCTGACATCAGGCCATATTCTCTGTTACGGGACCTCTCTCCTCTGCCTGGGTGCCGGGGCCTAAATGTGTGACAGTGGCCTGTTCCAGTGGTGGGTGACGTGAAGCCTGATTCTCTGCTATGACATGAAGACTGATTCTGCGCTGACATGAAGCCAGATTCTCTGCTATGGCATGAAGAGACTGATTCTCTGCTGACATGAAGCCAGATTCTTTGCTATGGCATGAAGAGACTGATTCTCTGCTGACGTGAAGCCAGATTCTCTGCTATGGGACCTCTGTCCAATTGATATTGGTTCATTTTTATTTTTTTTATTTTTATTTTAATTCATTTCCCTATACACATTTGTTTGCAGGGGATTTACCTACATGTTGCTGCCTTTTGCAGCCCTCTAGCTCTTTCCTGGGCTGTTTTACAGCCTTTTTAGTGCCGAAAAGTTCGGGTCCCCATTGACTTCAATGGGGTTCGGGTTCGGGACGAAGTTCGGATCGGGTTCGGATCCCGAACCCGAACATTTCCGGGAAGTTCGGCCGAACTTCTCGAACCCGAACATCCAGGTGTTCGCTCAACTCTACTAGCGAGGATTACCTATAACATGGCCTATGCTCAGGGGCATAGCTAAAAGCTCATGGGCCCTGGTGCAATAGTTCAGCTTGGGCCCCCGTCCCTCAGTGCTTGTTGGTAAGGGGCAGGGGAGCACATATCCTTCCTGCTGCCTGAGGCAAACATTGAAAGGGCACCCCCCATGCCAAATTCTTAACTTCCCTCCAGCCAGAGGTGTAAATTGACCAGTATGCACTTTCTATAATGCCAGTGTCTTATGTGGCACAAGGGTCTTTGGGCCCCCTCAGGCTCGTGGGCCCGGTAGCAACTGCCACCTCTGCACCCCCTATAGCTACGCCCCTGCCTATGCTAGGGAGGACAGCAAGGATCACACATGTATACATTGGCTACTTACCCAAATTCTGGCAAAAAGCTCCTGGATTATCTCCACTCAGGCCGCGTCTTTTTTATACCGGTCGTGATAGTCCCCCGACCTCTTATACCAAATGCAGGGCCTCTCCTGGACGAGGACAATGAGCCTCTCCACATCCATTGCCCGTGGTGTCTTTGGCATGCTGGAAAAAGGTCCACTGGAAACTTCAGCAGCAAACTCCTGCCTCATGTGCTGCCTGGAGCCGCTGAGAAACTTCCTGTCTAAAATACCTTCACTGTTGCTAACTTACTTGCGTTAAAAATGCAACGCAACGAATTGCGATGTGATTTTCAAGCAGCCCCATTCACTTCTATGGAGCCAGAGTTGCATGAAAACGCAGAATATAGAACATGCTGCGATTTTCACGCAACGCAAAACTGATGCGTGAAAAAAAAAAACGCTCATCTGCACAGCCCCATTGAAATGAATGGGTCCGCAATGCATTTGCATCATGCATTGGAAAACTCGCTCATGTCAAAGGGGCCTAAAGGGAAGACATGACTTCTCTTTTTTGAATTCACTCCTGGTTTTTGCCTATCCAAAACGTCATCATGAAACCTGACCGTGTGGCTGTACACTAAGGCCCCTTTCACGGGCGAGTTTTCCTTTCAGCAGGTCCTGTGCTGATGTCAGTGCAGGTCCTTTTGCAGGTCCTGCAAGAAGAAGAAAGAAGACGATAATGGCTGTGCGATCAAGTGGATGAGGTGAGTAATTGTTTTATTGTTTTTTTTACCCTCAATGGACATTTTACTTAGCATTCTGTATTAAAGAATGCTATTATTTTCCCTTATAACCATGTTATAGTGGAAAATAATAATAAAATCTACAGAACACCTAACCCAAGCCCGAACTTCAGTGAAGAAGTCCGGGTTCGGGTCTGGGTACCAACATTCAGTTTTCTATCACGTGCGTGCAAAAACGCACGCGCGTGATGTTTCCCTGAACCCGCCCGCAAGGCATACGGACTGAATCCGGCACGCTCGTCTGCAAGGGGCCTAAGGGTGGCTGCACATGGCATGTGCAGAAAATCTGCATGGAATCTGCAACAAAACTGCACAAAAACCACACATAAATATGCATTATTTATCTAATTTTTTCAGCATTTTTTGTGTGGTTTTTGGTGCAGATTTTCCACAGATCTCACCTTTCCATTGAAAAGGGTGAAATCCGCACAATTGATATTCTGCAGATTTCAAAATCTGCACAGCGGGTCAATTCCGCACCTAAGAAAAAAGTTAAAAAAAGATTTGTCCCATCTCATACACGTTGCTGGTACTATATTTATTAGGGTACTTTCACACTTGCGTTAAACTTTTCCAGTATTAACTTCAGTCCTAGGGGCTCAATACCGGAAAAAAACTGATCAGTTTTATCCTAATGCATTCTGAATGGAGAGAAATCCGTTCAGTATGCATCAAGATGTCTTCAGTTCAGTCACTGTACGGTTTTTGGATGGAGAAAATACCGCAGCATGCTGCGCTATTTTCTCCGTCCAAAATTCCGGAACACAGCATTATTTTCCATTGAAATGCATTAATGCCAGATCCGGCCCCAAGTGTTCCGGAAAAACTGATCCGGTTTTAAAAATGTGAAAAAGATAAATACCGGATCCGTTTTTCCGGATGACAACTGGAGGGACGGATCTGGTATTGCAATGCAATTGTGAGACGGATCCCCATCCAGATCCATCTTCAAATGGTATCCGTTTGCATACAGATTGCTGGATCCGGCAGGCAGTTACGGCGACGGAACTGCCTGCCGGAATCCAACAACGCAAGTGCGAAAGTACCCTTATACTGCGTTTTTACTGCACGAACATCTTCATGGAAAAAAACACACATAATCCATATAGGGTGCGGGCACAGTGAGAGACACATATAGCATAAACAACTCCCGAAACAGTATTTCAAAATCATGTTTTTTCCACAGCTGGTTATCTTGTGCCATCTCAGGATGTTAAGCCAAGAGCGAAGCAAAGGAAGCACACACCTGTACTTACTAGACCAGAATCGTGGACATTCCATGAGGAATATCTACATACAACTGGTAGTCACCGTTTATTCTAATGCCTCTGGCACTTAATTGCACTGTGTGCCCCTTAATGCAAATTGTAATTTAACATGTCGCTTCTAATCTTCTAGTAAAATTAAAATCACAGCAGGCCAATGTAAATTTTCCTACTCTCTATCCTCTTTCTTCTCATTGCACTAAAAATAAATGATATATGCATGTATTCAACAAATTTCCATTCATTTTTTGAAATAATTGGGGTTATTGAAGAGTCGGAGGTGATAATGCATTGCAGTATGACAGCTCCTCTTCAGACATAATAAAGACATTATCAGTTATTCCTGAGAATTGTTTACACAAGTTATTGTCAAAGAATCTGCCCCAAAGGAATCTTCACGTTTCATTTCCTGCACAGGAAGCGTGGGTTTTATGAATTCATTTACATTCATACCTGTCGTGTGTCTCCATCACTCTTCTCCTGATTTACTGATGATACGGCAAGCTCCAAGAGGCAGGTGCTCCTGCAGCAATTATCATCGTCACAAGCCCCATAGAGTCACCCGGTCCCAATCCCATCAACCAAGAGCCACTATAATAACAAGATTATGCCCGATGGTAAGCGGATCTGTGGGAAATTATACCCACAGGGAAGTGATTCAAGTTAACGCCGGCTGTAAAAGTGCGGCTTTCGCAAGTAAAAGGGGAAAGGGAATAATATCAGAAAATACAGTTTATGAGTTCCTATAAGTCATTACATGCAGAATAATGGGTCTCCTGAGGAGGTCGTGATATGAAAAAAAGCACAATAAATCAATTTGTTGAATAAGACATCAATTAGCTAATGAGTCATGTGGAGCTAATGAGTCATGTGGACAGTTCAATGATTTAAAGCTCTCTGGAAAGTTTGCAAACTTGTTTTATGTAAATTATCAGATAAGAAGTATTGCAAAAGAGAAAATACTAGAGTACTAGACGAATAAAGTTAAAGGGAATAGGTCATCCATATAGAACAGCGGGGTCTGACTCCTTGCATCGCTGCCTCCTCACTGCTTACCAAGAACAAAGCAACAGCACCTTCCATTGGATAGCAGCTATGCTTGGTGTTACATCTCAGCCTGAGCTCTGCTTATGCCATGTGACCAATTTATGGTGACGTCGCATTGCCTCGGATTAGGCCTAAGCGTTGACGGAGCGCCATGTCCTCTTCATACAACTGATCGACAGGGGTGCCAGGAGTCAGACACCTGATGATCTGATATTGATGATCTATCCTGAAAATAGGCCATCAACATCAAAATCCCAGAAAACTCCTCTAAGCTGCTTAGGTTATTGTCCAATGTGATACAATTCTGATCACCGTCTTGTAATATTCTTCCTAAACGAAATACGAAGAAAAACTTCCATAATTTGAGTCCATTGGATTCAACCATCCTCAAAGAAATTAATCAGGAAGGCATGCTGCAGAGCACAATGGGTGAGGAGGCATTAGGTGAGTCATTAGGAACTTTCATACTCTCAATAACATCGGGTCATTCCATTATATGAAGACTTATTTCCGTCTTGCAGTAACCATAGTTGACAGTGAAAATGACTTGCTCAATGCTCACCATAGAAATATGTGCCATTGTATAGCAGTAATGACATTCTGTCAGTGTATTATGCTTTTATTATACTTTCCAACGAACCCAGGTCTCATGTTGAACTTCAAGGGCAGCTTGTGATGATAACTTATTATAGCTCGCACAAGAGCCTGACCATAGAAGCTGACATATTTGAAGGAGTTGTCTTGAGTTGGACAAAGGGTCTGCTCCACTCATGTCTGTAGGCATTTTTTGGTGTTGCAGCTCAGTCTCCTTGAAGTGAATTGGGCTTAGCTACAATACCAGACACAGACTATGGACAAGGGTGGCAATGTTTCTAGAATGATATCTTATATGATGAAAGCGAGACTTTTCATACCCTTTGGATAGAGAACAAGGGGGGGGGTGCTGTCTCAAGTGTCCTATTTCTTTGTTGGCTAGCATTGAGCCACCTGTGGGGAGAGGTTAGCAACCATTCATTTTCACAACGTTCATGTGGGCTCATGCATACGATCATTGTCAGCTGGTGCCCATATTGCAGCCTGCAAACAGCGGGTCCGCAATATATGTGCACCGCATTCACTTGAATAGGTTGACAATCCGTAGGGTTTCTCTCTGCACCTCCGCACGGCAAAAAAAGTAAGTAGTGTATGCACTGTTGGATGCGGATCGAGGACCCCATTCAAGTGAATGGGTCCTGCATCCGCATACGGTGGCCCTACGGTCGGTACTCGTGCATTGCGGACCACAATTTGCAGTCCGCAGCTTGGGCCCGGTGGGCACACGTCTGTATGTATTTTGCAGTCTGGAAAAAATACGGGTGACGTCCGTGTGCATTCCGTATTTTGCGGAACAGAACAGCTGACCTCTAATAGAACAGTCCTATCCTTGTCCGTAATGCGGAAATGGAATGCACATGGAGTAACTTTTTTTTTTTCAAGCCCTTTAAAATGAATGGTTCCACATACGGTACGCAAAAAACGACAACCGACGTGGAAAGAAAATACGTTTGTGTGCCCTTAGGAGGGGATCTATTATCAACATGACATTTTCCTTCTCATGGCCCCATTGTTGGGACATAATTCTGTCATTTGGTATTGACCTCATAGTCTCCAGGAGCGCCACAGCCTTCTCACTGTTTACCGCTGGCCCAGTGACGTCACGACTAGTATCAATGGCCTGGGCAGGGCTAAGCTCTGTTCACTTGAATGGAGCTTAGCCCCATCCAGGCCAGTTGATACTAGTTGTGATGTCACTGGGCCAGCGGTAAACAGTGAGAAGGCCGCGGCGCTGCTGGAGCCTTCTCAAACAGCTGACCGCAGGGGTCCCGGGTGTCGGACCCCCGCCGATCAGAAGCTGATGATCTATTCAGAGGATAGATCATCAGTTTAAACAAAGTGCAGAAGCCCTTTAGGAGAAATGTCCATTTTCAGAAACTGATAGGTTAGCTAGTTTCAGCAGCTCAATATACAAGAATGGGAGGCAGCTCATTTTTCAGTATACCCTAATATTTATCAAGGTGAGGCATGTTAAGTGAGTAATGTAAAGGGAAGTTGTATATTGGTCTCAGGGATATTTTTTACCTTGATTTTTATTATTTTATTAGGATGTGGTTTATTTATTTATTTTTGCAACTGAAACCAGGGCTGTTTTGGTGGGAAGCACATGGATTTCTTCAAGTTTTTTTCAGATGAATAGAACAGATTTTTTTAGTCCCAGAAATTTGATGCAACAAAATCTGCCACATTTGAATGCATCCTAACTCAATACTGACTGAAAACAAATTTAAGAAAATTTTTGCCTGTTTTTCATTTTCATTTCAGCAGTATTATACCACAGTAAGGCCTCTTTCACACGGGTGAGATTTCTGCGCAGGTGCAATGCGTGAGGTGAACGCATTGCACCGGCACTGAATCCGGACCTATTCATTTCTATGGGGCTGTGCACATGAGCGGTGATTTTCACGCATCACTTGTGCATTGCGTGAAAATCGCAGCATGCTCTATATTGTGCATTTTTCACGCAAGGCAGGCCACATAGAAGTGAATGGGGCTGCGTGAAAATCGCAAGCATCCGCAAGCAAGTGCGGATGCGGTGCGATTTTCACGCATGGTTGCTAAGAGATGATCGGGATCATTATTATTTTCCCTTATAACATGGTTGAGGCTTGTTGCCGAATCTTTTGAGACCCCAGCAACACCCTTGCTAAAACAGTGGAATAAAGGGATTTGGGGTTAAGAAAGAGGCAGATAAGATATCCTTATATGCTGATGATATTTTATGTTATATGCGTGATACAGAAACCTCACTGCCAAGAATTATCCATATTGTGGAGGTATCTGGTTATTTGTCTGGTCTAGAGCTTAACTGGGCTAAAGCGTCCTCCTTCCATGGATAGTGTACATGTTCCAATAGAAATGGGGATAAAAGTTGTGAGCACATCTGAATCATTCAGGTATATGTGCATTGAGGTATCTGCAAATATACTTGAGTATACTCTACTTAATTTCATGCCTTTAATCTCTAAGATGAGAGGGACATTTTCTACATGGCTAAAGTTACCATTACAGCACTTATAAAGATGGTGGTTTTGCAGCAATTTTTATATGTTTTACAAGCCAGTCCACTGTGGGTTGAGGATTGTTTATTTACACTTATTGAAAAGCTTCTTAATGAACTGATAAGGGGCAGAAAAAGGGTGAGGATTAAGTCGAAATACATATATAAGTCAATATCCCAGGGGGGATTGTCTCTTCCATTCCTTCTGTCTTTTAATGATAATGGAATAGAGGAGCAATCCTGCGCTGGTGCATATGGTGAATAATATATTTCCTTATGATAATATATTTACGCATTTGGAATCAGGGCTAATGAGATGTGGAAACCATAACGACAGACCAACTAATATTTTGATGAGTAAATGCTGGGCGTCTTTGACCGTTATACATGGTTCTCTTTTTGGATTAATCAATGTTTGAAGGAGTTTATTAAATTAAAGGACACTTCTTACTTCTTTTTGGGGTAGCTGTGGGTTGGTTTATGTAGCACAAATTTTTAAAAATGGAAAAATTTTGACATATGAAAAACGTAAACTATTAAAGAGTTAAGGAATCTTTTATGAAGACCGACGTTTTAGACGCTGGTCTTAACCCCTTAAGGACTCAGCCCTATTTCACCTTAAGGACTTTGCAAATCTGACCAGTGTCACTTTAAGTGCTGATAACTTAAAAACGCTTTGACTTATCCAGGCCGTTCTAAGATTGTTTTTTCGTCACATATTTTACTTCATGACACTGCTAAAATTGGGTCAAAAAAGTTAATTTTTTTGCATAAAAAAATACCATATTTACCAAAAATTTTGAAATATTTGCAAATTTCAAAGTTTTAGTTTCTCTACTTCTGTAATACATAGTAATACCCCCAAAAATTGTGATGACTTTACATTCCCCATATGTCTACTTCATGTTTGTAGCATTTTGGGAATGATATTTTATTTTTTGGGGATGTTACAAGTAGGGGTGCACCGAAATGAAAATTCTGGTCCGAAACCGAAAATTCAGGATGCCCTTGACCGAAAACCGAAACCGAAACCGAAACTGCCTTTTTGCCCAAATACTTTTAAAATACTTTTTTTTTAATGATTTTATTAATAATTCTTTTTCATGAATGAAATTCATCTGTGGGTGGCGCTGTTATGGAGGGGGGGGGGATATGTGCACTGTTATGGGCATAACAGTGCACAGATCCCTTTCCCCATAACAGTGCACAGATCCCTTTCCCCATAACAGTGCACAGATCCCCCCTCCCCATAGCAGTGCCATAGACCGATCCCCCTACCCATAACAGCCCCGGCCCTGCTGCTCACAGCAGACTAATCACTCACTGCATCTTTATTTTACCTTACAATCGTGACGCTCCATTAACAACTCTGCAGGCAGAGCGGAGGGCGGCGTAACGTCACTTACTCACGTGACGCACCTGCTCCGCCCACTTTATGAATGAAGGAGGCGGAGCAGGCGCGTCACGTGAGTAAGTGACGTTACGCCGCCCTCCGCTCTGCCTGCAGAGTTGTTACTGGAGCGTCACGATTGTAAGGTAAAATAAAGATGCAGTGACTTAAAGTAAACCGCCCGCCCGGCGCGGGTGACAAATCCCACAAATCCCAAACCCCATATTTTCTGCCGATATGTACCAATATCGGCCGAAATGGATTAGGCCCATTTTCGGCCGATATTTTCGGCCGCCGGAATTTCGGTGCACCCCTAGTTACAAGGCTTAGAAGTTTAGAAGCAAATCTTGAAATTTTTCAGAAATTTACAAAAACCCAATTTTTAGGGACCCCTACAGGTCTGAAGTCACTTTGCGAGACTTACATAATAGAAACCACCAAAAAATGACCCCATTCTATAAACTACACACCTCAAGGTATTCAAAACTGATTTTACAAACTTCGTTAACCCTTTAGGTGTTGCACAAGAGTTATTGGCAAATGGGGATGAAATTTGAGAATTTAATTTTTTTGCCAAATTTTCCATTTTAACCCATTTTTTTCACTAACAAAGCAAGGGTTAACAGCCAAACAAGACTGTATCTTTATTGCCTTGACTCTGCCGTTTACAGAAACACCCCATATGTGGCCGTAAACTACTGTACGGGCATACAGTAGGGCGTAGAGGGAAAGGTGCGCGTATGGTTTTTGTAAGCCAGATTTTGCTGGACTGGTTTTTTTACACCATGTCCCATTTGAAGCCCCCCTGATGCACCCCTAGAGTAGAAACTCCATAAAAGTGACCCCATCTAAGAAACTACACCCCTCAAGGTATTCAAAACTGATTTTAAAAACTTTGTTAACCCTTTAGGTGTTGCACAAGATTTAATGGAAAATAGAGATACAATTTCAAAATTTCACTTTTTTGGCAGATTTTCCATTTTAATATTTTTTTTCCAGTTACAAAGCAAGGGTTAACAGCCAAATAAAACTCATTATTTATGGCCCTGATTCTGTAGTTTACAGAAACACCCGATATGTGGTCGTAAACCGCTGTACGGGCACACGTAAGGGCGCAGAAGGAAAGGAATGCCATACGGTTTTTGGAAGGCAGATTTTGCTGGACTGTTTTTTTTGACATCATGTCCCATTTAAAGCCCCCCCTGATGCACCCCTAGAGTAGAAACTCCAAAAAGTGACCCCATTTTAGAAACTACGGGATAGGGTGGTACTACTAGTTTAGGGTACATATGATTTTTGGTTGCTCTATATTACACTTTTTTGTGCGGCAAGGTAACAAGAAATAGATTTTTTGGCACTTTTTTTTTTTTGTTATTTACAACATTCATCTTACAGGTTAGATCATGTGGTAATTTTATATAGCAGGTTGTCACGGACGCGGCGATACCTAATATGTATACAATTTTTTTTATTTATGTAAGTTTTACACAATGATTTCATTTTTAAAACAAAAAAAATGTTTTAGTGTCTCCATAGTCTAAGAGCCATAGTTTTTTCAGTTTTTAGGCGATTATCTTAAGTAGGGTCTCATTTTTTGCGGGATGAGATGACGGTTTGATTGGCACTATTTTGGGGTGCATATGACTTTTTGATCACTTGCTATTACACTTTTTGTGACGTAAGATGACAAAAAATGGCTTTTTTTACACCGTTTTTATTTTTATTTTTTTACGGTGGTCACCTGAGGGGTTAGGTCATGTGATATTTTTATAGAGCCGGTCGATACGGATGCGGCGATACCTAATATGTATACTTTTTTTTATTTATTTAAGTTTTACACAATGATTTCATTTTTGAAACAAAAAAAATCATGTTTTAGTGTTTCCATAGTCTAAGAGCCATAGTTTTTTCAGTTTTTGGGCGATTATCTTGGGTAGGTTATGATTTTTGCGGGATGAGATTACGGTTTGATTGGTACTATTTTGGCGTACATGCGACTTTTTTTTATCACTTTTATTACCTTTTTGGGAAGTAAGGTGGGCAAAATTTCAATTTCCTAATAGTTTTTATTTTTTAATTTTTATGGCGTTCACCGTGCAGGAAAAGTAACATGACCGTTTTAGAGATCAGGTCGTAACGGACGCGGCGATACCAAACATGTGTAGGGAGTTTTATTTTTTTCATTTTTAATCAGTGATAAATGTGTCTTTTGATTTTTACTTTTTTTTCACTTTTTTTACTTTTTTTTTGACCCAGACCCACTTGGTTCTTGAAGATCCAATGGGTCTGATGTCTGTATAATACAGTACAGTACACCATATAGTGTTTTTTACAGTATTTTACTTACACTTTGTCTGAACTGATCTATGCCTTTAGCACAGATCTGTTCAGCACCATTGGACAGCAGGATGCCTGAGACGGCGTCCTGTTGCCATGGGAACCTTCCCCGTCTGCTCAGTAGTGGTCAGAACTTCGCAGACGGGGAAGGGTAAGGACGGGGTTCTCTTGGGGCTGTCTGGGGGCTCTCTCCCTCTCCATCGGGGGCTGCAAAGGCACAGCAGCCCCCCGATGGGAGAGGGAGGGAGCTCCCTCTTACTGTTAACTTTTTCCATACAGCGGTCCGTACGGACCGCGGTATGGAAAGGGTTAAACGGCTGACATCTGCACAGATGTCAGCCTTTTATACCAGGGTGTCAGCAATGTGCTGACACCCTGGTATACCCACTGTACACCAACGAATTTTCAAGAGGAGGCGGGCGGGGGATCGCGATCCCGCCTGCCGCACCGCCCGCCTCCCGCACCACATGCCTAGTCTCTGACATCACTGGGCCAGCGGTAAACAGTGAGAAGGCCGCGGCGCTGCTGGAGCGCCGCTGCCTTCTCAAACAGCTAATCGGCGGGGGTCCCGGGTGTCGTACCCCCGCCGATCAGATGCTGATGATCTATCCAGAGGATAGATCATCAGTTTAAACAAACTACAGAACCCCTTTAAGCTACAGGGAATTATGGACAGTTCCAAATACCAGTCAATATTGGCACAAAACCTTAAGGCTTCTGCTAGAAAGCTGAACATGAAGGGGAACTTCATCTTTCAGCATGACAACGACCCAAAGCATACATCCAAATCAACAAAGGAATGGCTTCACCAGAAGAAGATTCAAGTTTTGGAATGGCCCAGCCAGAGCCCAGACCTGAATCCAATTGAAAATCTGTGGGGTGATCTGAAGAGGGCTGTGCACAGGAGATGCCCTCGCAATCTGACAGATTTGGAGTGTTTTTGCAAAGAAGAGTGGGCAAATCTTGCCAAGTCAAAATGTGCCATGCTGATAGACTTATACCCAAAAAGACTGAGTGCTGTAATAAAATCAAAAGGTGCTTCAACAAAGTATTAGTTTAAGGGTGTGCACACTTATGCAACCATATTATTTTATTTTATATTTTTTCTTCCCTCTACCTAAAAGATTTCAGTTTGTTTTTCAATTGAGTTGTACAGTTTATAGGTCACACTAAAAGGTGGAAAAAGTTCTGAAATGATTTATCTTTGTCTAATTTGTTTACATCACAGAAACCTGACAATTTAACAGGGGTCTGTAGACTTGTTATATCCACTGTATCTAATAATAAATGACCCCCTCAGGGTTTAGTGGATTTTTTAGATATTTTTAAATTTATATTATATTGAAAGTTCTAATAACAAAACCCTTTTTGATATTTAGTCAAATGAATGTGTGGATTTTTTGGTAAATGATGAGGATAGTAGAGATAGTAGTGCACAGAGTCAATAGTATTTGGAGTCTATAGTTTTTCCTAGCCAAAAGGCTTGGACGCACTAGGTCTCTAGTTTGGAAAAGGAAAGCTGGGATAGGATCTATAGTAATTTAGGTACTGTATCAAAATGTTTTAATCTTGTTTTAGTTCAGTTCAGAGTTAAACACAGACTGTATGTGACCCCAATCTTAATGAAAAAAATGGGACTCGAGATTCGTCAATATGTCATAGGTGTAGGTGCATAATGGCGGATTTTGTCCATCTTCTTTGGTCCTGCCCAATTTTGGCAATTATTGTATAGAAAGATAGAAGATCATCTCAAGATGCAAGTCCCATTTACTATTCAGTGTACCATCCTTAGCGATTTAAATACTGTAGCTTTAAAATCCTAAAGGCTAAAAAGGAGTCCTCACAAAAGTGTTGTTCTTAGCGAGACTGGTTATTGCCAGAAGTTGGATGTCGATTGAACCGCCATGTATATCAAAGTGGGAAAATGTAACATATAAAATGAAAGGATATGAGAAATTTTTTATACACCAATAAGAAAAAAACACAATAAATGGAGCAATGTCTGGTCTGATTGGGATCCTAACTAATGATTCTATATTATGACTAGAGATGAGCGAATCAAAGTTGACGAAGTGGAATTCGATCCAAATTTCAGGAAAAATTCAATTTGCACCGAATCCGAATTTCCTCACGCTCGTGGTAACGAACCACATTTTTTCCTAAAATGGCTGCTGCATGTGTTAGGACATGGAGCAAGGAACTCTGGGAACAAGGGATCACCCACAAGGCCATGCATGCAGCCAATCAGCAGCCAGCCCTGTGATGTCACAGCCCTATAAATAGCCTCAGCCATCTTGGATTCAGTAAATTTCAGTGTACTTAGTGCAGGGAGAGACATCAGTAGGCGCTAGGGACAGTGCTAGAAAATACTTTAAAAATTTTATTTTGCTGTATATGCGGTGGACTGGGCCGGGTCTCCCCTTTAAGTGTAAAGTTTTTGTCGTGATGCCAGTTGCATTGAAGCAACAAGGGCACAGGGCCCCTTTTAGTGATATGGTGGTACCCAGTGTAGGAATGCCTGAGTGGTGTGGGTTGTCCTAAAATGTCCCTTAATGGTGTTGCACTTGTCACTGTGCTCCTACCTGGATACGCTGGAACCCCAGGCGTGGTCGTCCGCAGCAGAGCAAAGGGGTAGTTGATAAAGGGGATGAAGAAATAAATTGAGTCCAGACCATGTGATGAAGTTGATAACAGCTTTACTTGCATAAATGTTTATCAGGAAACAATTTTCCAACTTTGTCTTGGTCACCCGCAGGCTTTGGCATTAACTCTGGCAGACAAACATATTCAGCTCTGCTGCAACTGTCAATCTCTGGCTTTGCTGTGCTAACAGGCTGGCTATAGAACTCAGCTTCTTCTTTAGGATGTACTTCACTTTGTAATCTGGTCTGTCTCTAGCTTTGTCCAGGGAACTGTATCCTCCTGGCTTCTGAGGCTTCGGGCTTTGGCCTCCAGATCCAGCTGAGTTGAAGGTGCTCAAGCTGGCCTAAGCAGGGCTCGTCCAGCAGGGATGGGCTCCGGCAGCCTTCCCCTAGCAGGGGGTACTCTGAACTGACTCCTAACTAGCTAACTTTTTCTCCTAGAGGGAGAAAATAGAATGGAAAGAAGGTTCCATTCTAGGTAAAATAGCTCTGCCATTGATGCCGCCATCTGCTGCTGAACCAGGCATATTACAAGTGAACACAGCAGTTGCATAAAACTAGATATGCACATTATAAAGGACTTGGAATAAATGCACAGAATGACATTAGGTTAACCTAAGGAGACAGTGACAAGGTAAAAATGTGGTAATGCACCTCTGGGGCGTCACATATAGAAGTTCAGGGAAAGGATAGGGAGGAATTATTCCACAGTATTGAAGCAGAACAGGGTTCAGTAGGGGAGTTTACAGCCTGGATATTAGTGGCAAAAAAATATATATTATTTGCCGTTCAGCTGTGCAGTTATATGTTCTAAAGCCTTTTGTGGAGTGTATAAGTGGAAAAAAGTAAGGGCCTATTTGCCGTTCAGCGGTGTAGTTATATGTTCTAAAGCCCTTTTTGGCGTGTATTAGTGGCAAAAAAATATATATTACCGCATTTTTCACTTTATAAGACGCACCTGATCATAAGACGCACCTAGGTTTTTGTGGAGGAAATTAAGAAAAGAAAATATTTTGAACCAAATAGTGTGCTTTTGGTGATTTTTGAACTAATGGGATGTCTGTGGATGGCACACTGTTATGGGGGATCTGTGGAGGACACTTATAGGGGGATATGTATAGGACACTTATAGGGGGATCTGTAGAGGACACTTATAGGGGGATCTGTGAAGGACACTGTTATAGGGATCTATGGAGGACAGTTTTATAGGGGGATCTGTGGAGGACACTTATTGGGGATCTGTGGATGACTCTGTTATGGGGGGATCAAACCCCATTACATTGGGCCCCAGTTATAGCAGCCCAGCCATCATGTATAAAGTGTATGCATCAGCCCCTAGCAGTGCTGCTTTGCTAAACTAGCAGAAATCGCTTATCTGCAGTACTCACTATGCACGCAGCAGGCAGGCCAGCGGAGCACGTCACTCACGGCCCCACCCACTTCATTAATGCTGCTGCTGCTGCCACCTCCACACTCTGTCATTGTGCCACTCTGTGGCCTCCTGATGCTGCTGCCACCTCCACACTCTGTCATTGGGGCACTCTGTGGCCTCCTCATGCTGCTTCCACCTCACCACTATGTCATAGGGCCACTCTGTGAACTTCTCATGCTGTTCCCACCGTCCTCACTTCATGACTGGGCCACTATTTTGCCTTTCGGCTTGGCTGACATCATCATTTATTTGACCCTTCTTCTGATCTGTCAGAAGGAAGGAAAAATGAGATGCACAACGGATTCTGTCTATATAACAGCTGTAAGGCCTGTATAGTCCCATCAGAATTGGCTGATGATTTGGTAGCCAAAAGCAGGAGTGGGTACAAAACACTGAAGACATGCAAATATTCTATTCGCGTGTCATCTCTGTTTTGGATCCACTCCTGTTGTTTTTGGCTTTAGCAATACTGATGGATTGCTGACCGAGTGAAGGTGTATGCTCCACAGACAGGATCCGTTTTTTTGGGGTTATTGTTCTGACGGATCAGAGGAAGGGCAAAATAGTCAGTGACGTCACCACAAACTTACTGTCGGGGGTGCTCTACTTGTATAAGCATTTAATAGAACAGGTTCTGTAGACATCTAAGTGGAATCAGTGAATTAGTATAAAAGGAGTGAGCTCTTTCACGCTATAGTAGGATCTTGGGCCTCTGCACGGTTTTTTATACCTGGCGCTAACATTGACCTGTAAGGCTGAGTACACTTGAGCTATTTGGTCAGTTTTGGCCCTGTAACTGCCCAAATAAGTGAATTGTGCAGTGATTCTAAGGCCTCATGCACACGACAGTTATGCAGACATAAAGGAAAGTAAAAAAAAGTCTAAGACAGGTTTGCCATGCAAATGATAGGAAAAAAACGAACGCGGATGACAATCTTGTAGGCCTTCGCATTTTTTAGCGGTCCCATTGACTTGAATGGGTCCGCGAACCGTTTTCCGCGAAAATAATAGGACAGGTTATATTTTTTTTTATGGACTGGAACCACGGATCACGGACGTGGATAGCAAACGGTGCATTAGCAGAGTTTTCAACGGACCCATTGAAAATCAATGGGTCCACAGAAAATCACGAAAAACGGCGCAACGGACACGGAATAAAACAACGGTCGTGTGCATGAGGCCTAAGAGCGATGCCTGTCATTTGCATGTCATACTGACTCACAGTATTGTTTCACTACCACAGCAGACTCCCTATGCGTGTTACTGCAAGGCACAGTGTTCTACACCACTATAAAGGCTCTCTGCAGCCAGGAAATAGCAGTTTTTTTTTACGCGATTCGCAACGAATAAATTCGGATCGAAACAAATGTTTTCAAAAAATTGGGGCGAACTGGCCAATTCGAATTTTTGAGGAATTTGCTCATCTCTAATTATTAATATTATTTTTCTCTAGCGGGGCAGTTCTTGTGTAAGGGAGCTAGGAGGGTATTGAAATATATAATTGAATAATGGAAAATAGATATATTGCCTTATAATGGTAATGTTTTATACATTTATAAATAAAGATATTTAAAAAATGCAAAGTAATCATCAAAAGAAAACTTCTTATGCCAGGCAAAGATGCTACCGATGAAATGTGTGCAATGCTTTCCATTGCCCCAGTAGGAATTGTATTATTACACTTATGTGTTTTCCATGGATACAACTTCAATCAATCTGGGGAATTCGGCGGGTATGTGCACAGTAGCCGTGGTCTATTGATTTTTTGCACATAAATAACCTTGTAATCTACTTCATAGGACAGCCCCCCCCCCCCCCCCCTTCCCGCACACAGTCCTATATAGCTTGAATTACAGTATATGTCTGGAATCTGGTGACCTTGTTGTATATGTGCTGGAAAGCTGTATTGCACATTTATGATTTTCTACAATTAACAAACATCAAATAATAGGATTTGAGAATGTGTCTGCAGGGACTTGAACCCATATATTGGTCTGGCATTATCTTGTTGAAAAATGCAGGGTCTTCCCTGAAAGAGATGACGTCTGGATGGGAGCATATGTTGTTCTAGAACCTGAATATATTTTTCTGCATTGATGGTGCCTTTCCAGACATGCAAGCTGCCCATGCCAACCGCACTCATGCAACCCCATACCATCAGAGATTCAGGCTTCTGAACTGAGCGTTGATAACAACTTGGGTTGTCCTTGTCCTCTTTGGTCCAGATGACATGGCGTCCCAGATTTCCAAAAAGAACTTCGAATCGTGACTCGTCTGACCACAGAACAGTCTTCCATTTTGCCACGCTCCATTTTAAATGATCCCTGGCCCAGTGAAAACGCCTGAGCTTGTGGATCTTGCTTAGAAATGGCTTCTTCTTTGCACTGTAGAGTTTCAGCTGGCAAAGGCGGATGGCACGGTGGATTGTGTTCACTGACAATGGTTTCTGGAAGTATTCCTGAGCCCATTCTGTGATTTCCTTTACAGTAGCATTCCTGTTTGTGGTGCAGTGTCGTTTAAGGGCCCGGAGATCACGGGCATCCAGTATGGTTTTACGGCCTTGACCCTTAAGCACAGAGATTGTTCCAGATTCTCTGAATCTTCGGATGATGTCATGCACAGTTGATGATGATAGATGCAAAGTCTTTGCAATTTTTCGCTGGGTAACACCTTTCTGATATTACTCCACTATCTTTCTGCGCAACATTGTGGGAATTGGTGATCCTCTACCCATCTTGGCTTCTGAGAGACACTGCCACTCTGAGAAGCTCTTTTTATACCCAATCATGTTGCCAATTGACCTAATTAGTGTTAATTGGTCTTTCAGCTCTTCGTTATGCTCAAATTGACTTTTTCCAGCCTCTTATTGCTACTTGTCCCAACTTTTTGGGGATTTGTTGACACCGTGGAATTTTGAATCAACGTATTTTTCCTTTAAAATGATACATTTACTCGGATTAAACGTTTGATCTGTCATCTACGTTCTATTACAAATAAAATATTGACATTTTCCATCTCCACATCATTGCATTCAGTTTTTATTCACAATTTGTTTAGTGTCCCAACTTTTTTGGAAACCCAACCGGTTGGTATTCTATAGATTTTGTAACAGTTGTAGCCTATATCCTGGATACGTCTGTGTGTGGTGGCTTTTAAAGTACTGACTTCAGCCACAGTCCACTCCTTCCGAATCTTTTCCAAATTCTTGAATGGCCTTTTCTTGACAATCCTATCAAAGCTTTTTCTACCACACTTTTTCCTTCCACTGAACTTTCCAATAATATGGTTGGATACAGTATTCAATTAACAGCCAGCTTCTTTAGCAATGACCTATTGTAACTTACCCATACAATAGTGAACTTTTTCACAATATTCTCATTTTATGAGATACTGACTTTTGGGTTTTCATTAAATAGTTCATTCCAGTTTAGCTCCCCCCTCTGTAAGCAGAGTGGGTTGCGCCCACATCCTGCCTTATGGGGAGGGAAGGAAGTTAGTGTCAGTGTGCCAGACACCCCTGCTAGGGGAAGGCTGTGCGTGTAGGAGCATCCAGATATAGGGAATCAAGCCAGGATCTTGTCTCGGCTGAGACATTGATCATCATCCCCAGCCTGAGCCCTTCAGTCTCAGCTGGTAGAAGCAAGCAGACAACTCCAGTTCCAGGAAGAAATCATACCCTGAGAAGATAGCTGTGAGTAAAGTCCAGAGACGCAGGAGAAGCTAATCCTCCTCAGCTAGTAAGTCCCCAGACAGCAGAAGATAGAAAGTGCGGAAGCCAAATTCCTGCCACAGTTTCGAGCTACAAAGCAGACGTCTTTTGATGCAAGCTCCAGGTACATGAGAGAGCAGAAGATAAATTCCTACCAACCACTGCCAATACCTGCTGGGACCTAAGACTAAAGCTGTATATTGCTGGATGAAAGTTACAATCAGTAAAGACAAGTTTGAACTTTATCAAAGGTCTGGATCTCAATTTCTGCTGCAAATTCCTCTATTACTCCTACTAGCACTACACTCAATTTATTGCAAGTGAGCCAGGATCCAGGAGTCCAGCCGTACCCAGGTAGGAGACACCGTTGCCACTATTACCACTACCATACAGAGACATTACACCACTCTGGCATTCCTAACCTGGGGCGTGAGTTACAACACCTTGGAGGGCCCTGTGACAGTACCCTGCGCACGCTGCAATTGGCGTATTAAACCTCTATCCTGACCCACTGCATAATTTGGCGTCCGTGGAACTGTACCACGGTCCTGCTCATTGCATATGCGATCAGCCATAAGTACATAAGAGCCGCTGTGACTTTTGCCCCACATGATGAAGTACAGTGACTGCACCGGGCTCCATCTCCAATGCAGCAGCAATAGAAGATAGTTGCACTTTAATCGGACTGAGTTGAGTCTCGGCCATGTGAGTGATGAACGTGATGTCACAGAGCATAGCGGCCTCTTAAATAGGCTGGTTCGCTGGGATTTGTTCCCCCCACCAATCAGATAAGCTATTTTCCTGGTTTTGTTGCTTCAACTAATTCTTGATAAAACGCGGACATTGGCCTATAACATGTCTATTGTGCTTCAAAAGCCCAACTAGACCAAAAGAAATGTCCATACCTTCAACCATCCAGCCTGCAGTTCTTCATTTTTTACAGGCTGGATGGTTGAAGTGTTCCAGTCTGTATATTTTGTGTCTGATTAGAATTAGGTGAAGCAATCTGAACTTTTGGCAAAAACATGCAGAAAATCAGTGAAGCGAAGCTGATCATAAATCCTAGCATCTGTCATGAAAGAGTGGCAGAGGATCGAATGGTCATTTGAGGGAGGTGAAGATTTCATGTTGGTTGCCCATCAGCACTAATCTGTACACCAGTGACACCACGGCTATTAGCATGTGTATCTAGGAGCTTGTGATGTTTTATTGATGTTTTTGCAGAACTGGCAGAATAAATTTAGAGCAATTCTGGTCAACATCAATGGTCCATTGAACTTCCAATAATTAAATGGTACTAAATGTCTTTTTTTCCCATACTGAAATCCTCTCATCATGACACCATGGTTTGAAAGCTGTTTTTATCTTGATTGATTTTCTCGTTGTCACTGCCTGTTATGTGTCAAGAAGACTAGAGAAGAGACGGTACAACTGTTCTTAATATCAACAACATGGTTGTCACATTTTCAAGTCGTAGTTAAAGTGGGTTTACAGTTTCAGCAAATGAAATGCTTTGCGTTCACCAATTTATGCTTTGAATAATGAACTATTAAAACATTCTATATTAGTTTCAGGAGGATTTCAAGACTTCTGTTTGCAGTGTTTTAATATCAACCATTATAGTTTACTTCTAGGGTATAAAAGTCTGTCCTGTCATGTGAGGAACACAAGTGCTCTGACGGTCTGACTTATTAATGTGTGACATGTGGTTGCATATAGTGCATCAGCTGTCACTACTAAAGGGGGGCAGCACTAGCCCTAATGGCCTAGGCACACAGGGATGGCATCTCTGAACCCACACTTGGCGACTTAAAGGGGTTCTCCTGGCTTTTAATATTGATGACCTATCCTCAGGATAGGTCTAGCGGTTGTCCGACACCCAGCACCCCAGCCAAAGAGCTGTATGAGGAGACGGCGGTGTACACATGTTATCTCTTCCTTCTTGCTGATGCTTTGCCATAGACATAGCAGCAGCAGGAAGAGAGACGGGAGACATAAAGCAGATCGTCTGGGGTGACGGGTGCCAAACCCCCGCCATCTGATATTGAGGATCTATCCTGAGAATAGGTCATTAACATTAAAAGCCCGGAGAACCCCTTAAAATGTGTACCTATACATACAGATACATTTTCATAATCAGCTATTGTGTCTGCCCACTTTATGACTTGTATCTGGCATTTTTTGCAGTTTATAGATAACAGAATCAGCTCACCAAACAAATGAATCCTGGCATCCCATGCTGAGCAAGGTACAAATTCCTGTGTTGTTTACAGAGAGGACATAATGTTTCAGTAAAGAGGTTATCCAAACCATAAAACATGCCCAAAAAAAAGCCTGGGTCCCTCATATAGATTATACTTACCCGGCTCCCTGGCACCCGCGTCACTTCTGATTCGCACACAGTCTTCGCTGCATATTCTGCGATACTAGGAAGACTCATCCCCGTCACGGCCTGCTATAGGCTGTTCCCCCCGTCACCGGATGTTTTGATTCACGCGACAAGGAGATGGCACGGCGGGCCGTGCGGGGATCGGGATCGATGTGGGTGCCAGGGAGTATGTAAGTATAATCTATATGGGGGGCCCAGGCATTTGGGGGCATGTTTTGTAGTTTGGATAACCCCTTTAAATCCATGGTCTCTAGCACTATTTTAAAACACCAATAAATGTTTCTTATCACATCCCTAAAAGTAGGGAGGCTTACGCGTTTGGGATGAGCATGAGCCATCCATTCATGAGTGTAGTAAAAAAGTGCTGGAGACTGTGAATTTAATGGGATTTTTTAGTACAGCACAGTCCTGACAACTCCTGTGTTTCCAGTGTGAGAAGAGACAGATCAGCTGCTGTATTACCACCACAGCCAAGCCTGCATCCCAGGAGGATCTTGCTTCCAACTCCACTATCATCCAAGCTTCTGAATGCAGAAGTTTAATTCAGAACCCCTTAGTGGTTATGAAGCTTGCGGGCACCATAACCCTGCTCTTGCTCACCAGCATGGGCACACCAGTTGCAGTAATGGTGCACTTAAGAAGAACAGTTCTATAGAGGGCAAGACTTTCAGTTCCGCATAATGGGAAACACACACGGCCGGTATCCATGTTTTGCGGATTCGCAATTTACGGACCATAAAAATGGCAATAGCTGGGTGCATGAGCCCTAAGAATAACCATATAGGACATTATAGAAAAGTACTCAGAATAAATGTTAGTTTAGGAATGAGAGGGTGAGGAAAAAGAGCAATCAGGTAGTGGTTTAGATTTGTACTACCATTGTTTACTGTAGGCACCATCCTATGATCTGTATTTATTGGTTGTACATATGTAATGTTACTTACTTACTATTGTTGCAGGCTGTTATGTAATGGCTCTTTTTTTGTTTTAATATTGGATTCCAATAAAGATTACTTTTAAACTTGTATTTTGTTGTCTAGCACTGTTCTTTTGTTTTCAGTGATATAGTATATATTTCTGGCAGCTATGAAGATACAAAACTCAGGCCACTGAGTTCACTGGATGCCATGGGCAGAATGCTGTCTTTCTGGTCAAGTCCCACTACATACAGTACATTAGCGGCACAGAGAACAAGGGTTTAAAAAATAGATATCCGGCTAAATATTTTGCATGTGGGTCACAGAGTAGCACTGAGAATATAACTGTTAGAAGCCTAAAGCTGATGATGATCCAGCCAAGCCAAACACTCATGTTATTTACACGGATGAGTTTACCACTAACCTCAATGAGAATAATTTGAGAAAACTTCCAACCTACCCAAAGCCCGTTTCTACCAACAGGAGGCATCAGGGGACAGTCAGCGGTTCCCATAAAGATGAGGGGGGTCCAAAATATCAATGACAAAAATTACATGTATATGGTCATGAAAATATATGTAACAGCGGTTAACCCTAATTAGGGATGAGCGAACCCGAACTGTATAGTTCGGGTTCGTACCGAATTTTGGGGTGTCCGTGACACGGACCCAAACCCGAACATTTTCGTAAAAGTCAGGGTTCGGGTTCGGTGTTCAGCGCTTTCTTGGCGCTTTTTCAAAGGCTGCAAAGCAGCCAATCAACAAGCGTCATACTACTTACCCCAAGAGGCCATCACAGCCAT
Organism: Bufo bufo; assembly: GCF_905171765.1. Taxonomy (NCBI): domain Eukaryota; kingdom Metazoa; phylum Chordata; class Amphibia; order Anura; family Bufonidae; genus Bufo; species Bufo bufo. Next base: position 739,550,101 of record NC_053389.1, on the reverse strand, counting down.
GCCTACTAGTGCAGCATGTGACCCAGCCTCTATTTAAGCTGGAGTCACGTAGCGCCGCACGTCACTCTGCTCTGATCAGTGTAGGGAGAGGTTGCAGCTGCTGTTAGGGCCAGATTAGACAGTGATTAACTCTGCAAAAACACTTAATTCAGTGACCGATCTACAGCTGTGGATCATTGAACTGCTGCTATTTAATTGCTCACTGTTTTTAGGCTGCCCAGAGCGTTTTTTTGTCACTTTTTTCTTGGGTGATCGGCGGCCATTTTGTGTCTTGTGGTGCGCCAGCACAAGCTGCCACCAAGTCCATTTAACCATCAATAGTGTGGTTATTTTTTTGCTATATCCTACATCAGGGGCTTGGCTGTGCTTGCTATTTTATTGAGGGGTAAAATACAATTTGCCAAAATAGCAGTACCCTAAATCTGGTGTTTCAGCTGTGGCTAGCCAATTGTAATACTGTCTGCTGTCGCACATTTTTTGTTCTGGGTTGAATACAATTCCCAACTTAGCAATTCCCAAAATATTTTTTTTCTGCTGTATCAGGCCAAGTTTAAATTGATCCATAAAAGGGTATATTAGATTTAAGGTGCGGATAGCGTCATCCTCAATAACTTCACACGCTACCGTGCATTTCCAAGTTTAATTCTGTCCGTAAACGTATACCTGTCACCCAGCGCCTAAATAATAGGCCTAAAATTTATATTCAGCTAAATCTGTGTTTATTGCTGAGGCTGGTCAATTCATTTAGTGTCCGCCAAAGCACAGTTTTTGTTCTGGGTTGAATACAATTCCCAACTTAGCAATTCCCTAAATCAGTGGTTTCTGCTGTATCAGGCCAACTTTAAATCTATCCATAAAAGGGTATATTAGATTGAAGGTGCGGATAGGGTCATGCTCAATAACTTCACACGCTACCGTGCATTTCCAAGTCTAATTCTGTCCGTAAAAGGGATACCTGTCATCCAGCGCCTAAATACTAGGCCTACAATTTATATTCAGCTAAATCTGTCGTTACTGCTGTGCCTGTATTAGTGTAATACGGTACCTAAATAGATAGCCAGATAGTGTTAGGTGCCTGTAAAAAAAGGCCTGAATTTGAATTCAATACATTGGGCCAAATAATTTTTTTCTTATTGTGGTGAACGGTAACAATGAGGAAAACATCTAGTAAGGGACGCGGACATGGTCGTGGTGGTGTTAGTGGTCCCTCTGGTGCTGGGAGAGGACGTGGCTGTTCTGCCACAGCCACATGTCCTAGTGAACCAACTACCTCAGGTCCCAGTAGCAGCCAAAATTTACAGCGAAATTTGGTGGGGCCCAATGCCGTTCTAAGAATGGAAGGCCTGAGCAGGTACAGGCATTAGTCAATTGGGTGGCCGACAGTGGATCCAGCACGTTCACATTATCTCCCACCCAGTCTTCTGCAGAAAGCGCACAGATGGCGCATGAAAACCAAGCCCATCAGTCTGTCACTTCACCCCCATGCATATCAGGGAAACTGTCTGAGCCTCAAGTTATGCAGCAGTCTCTTATGCTGTTTGAAGACTCTGCTGGCAGGGTTTCCCAAGGGCATCCACCTAGCCCTTCCCCAGGGGTGGAAGAGATAGAAATCACTAACGCACAAGCACTTATGTTTCCTAATGATGAGGACATGGGAATACCACCTCAGCACGTCTCTGATGATGACGAAACACAGGTGCCAACTGCTGCATCTTTCTGCAGTGTGCAGACTGAACAGGAGGTCAGGGAGGAAGACTGGGTGGAAGACGATGCAGGGGACGATAAGGTCCTAGACCCCACATGGAATGAAGGTCGTGCCACTGACTTTCAGAATTCGGAGGAAGAGGCAGTGGTGAGACCGAGCCAACAGCGTAGCAAAAGAGGGAGCAGTGGGCAAAAGCAGAACACCCGCCGCCAAGAGAGTCCGTCTTCTATTGGCCACCACCATCTGGGACCCAGCACCCCAAAGGCAGCTTCAAGGAGTTCCCTGGCGTGGCAGTTCTTCAAACAATGTGCTGACGACAAGACCCGAGTGGTTTGCACGCTGTGCCATCAGAGCCTGAAGCGAGGCATTAACGTTCTGAACCTTAGCACAACCTGCATGACCAGGCACCTGCATGCAAAGCATTAACTGCAGTAAAGTAAACACCCTAAAAACAAGGAACTCACTCAGGCTCCCCCTGCTACCTCTTCTGCTGCTGCCGCCTTGGCCTCTTCCTCCGCCTCTGGAGGAACATTGGCACCTGCCGCCCAGCAAACAGAGGATGTACCACCAACACCACCACCACCTCCGTCACCAAGCATCTCAACCATGTCACGCGGCAGCGTTCAGCTCTCCATCTCACAAACATTTGAGAGAAAGCGTAAATTCCCACCTAGCCACCCTCGATCCCTGGCCCTGAATGCCAGCATTTCTAAACTACTGGCCTATGAAATGCTGTCATTCAGGCTGGTGGACACAGACAGCTTCAAACAGCTCATGTCGCTTGCTGTCCCACAGTATGTTGTTCCCAGCCGCCACTACTTCTCCAAGAGAGCCGTGCCTTCTCTGCACAACCAAGTATCCGATAAAATCAAGTGTGCACTGCGCAACGCCATCTGTGGCAAGGTCCACCTAACCACAGATACGTGGACCAGTAAGCACGGCCAGGGACGCTATATCTCACTAACTGCACACTGGGTAAATGTAGTGGCGGCTGGGCCCCAGGCGAAGAGCTGTTTGGCGCACGTCCTTCCGCCGCCAAGGATCGCAGGGCAACATTCTTTGCCTCCTGTTGCCTCCTCCTCCTACTCTGCTTCCTCCTCCTCTTCTTCCACCTGCTCATCCAGTCAGCCACACACCTTCACCACCAACTTCAGCACAGCCCGGGGTAAACGTCAGCAGGCCGTTCTGAAACTCATATGTTTGGGGGACAGGCCCCACACCGCACAGGAGTTGTGGCGGGGTATAGAACAACAGACCGACGAGTGGTTGCTGCCGGTGAGCCTCAAGCCTGGCCTGGTGGTGTGCGATAATGGGCGAAATCTCGTTGCAGTTCTGGGACTAGCCGGTTTGACGCACATCCCTTGCCTGGCGCATGTGCTGAATTTGGTGGTGCAGAAGTTTATTCACAACTACCCCGACATGTCAGAGCTGCTGCATAAAGTGCGGGCCGTCTGTGCGCGCTTCCGGCGTTCACATCCTGCCGCTGCTCGCCTGTCTGCGCTACAGCGTAACTTCGACCTTCCCGCTCACCACCTCATATGCGACGTGCCCACCAGGTGGAACTCCACCTTGCACATGCTGGACAGACTGTGCGAGCAGCAGCAGGCCATAGTGGAGTTTCAGCTGCAGCACGCACGGGTCAGTCGCACTGCGGAACAGCACCACTTCACCACCAATGACTGGGCCTCCATGCGAGACCTGTGTGCCCTGTTGCGCTGTTTCGAGTACTCCACCAACATGGCCAGTGGCGATGACGCTGTTATCAGCGTTATAATACCACTTCTATGTCTCCTTGAGAAAACACTTAGGGCGATGATGGAAGAGGAGGTGGCCCAGGAGGAGGAGGAGGAGGAGGAAGAGGGGTCATTTTTAGCACTTTCAGGCCAGTCTCTTCGAAGTGACTCAGAGGGAGGTTTTTTGCAACAGCAGAGGCCAGGTACAAATGTGGCCAGCCAGGGCCCACTACTGGAGGACGAGGATGAGGAGGAGGAGGATGAGGATGAAGCATGTTCACAGCGGGGTGGCACCCAACGCAGCTCGGGCCCATCACTGGTGCGTGGCTGGGGGGAAACGCAGGACGATGACGATACGCCTCCCACAGAGGACAGCTTGTCCTTACCTCTGGGCAGCCTGGCACACATGAGCGACTACATGCTGCAGTGCCTGCGCTACGACAGCAGAGTTGCCCACATTTTCACGTGAGCGGACTACTGGGTTGCCACCCTGCTGGATCCCCGGTACAAAGACAATGTGCCCACCTTACTTCCTGCACTGGAGCGTGATAGGAAGATGCGCGAGTACAAGTGCACATTGGTAGACGCGCTACTGAGAGCATTCCCAAATGTCACAGGGGAACAAGTGGAAGCCCAAGGCGAAGGCAGAGGAGGAGCAAGAGGTCGCCAACGCAGCTGTGTCACGGGCAGCTCCTCTGAGGGCAGGGTTAGCATGGCAGAGATGTGGAAAAGTTTTGTCAACACGCCACAGTTAACTGCACCACCACCTGATGCGGAACGTGTTAGCAGGAGGCAACATTTCACTAACATGATGGAACAGTACGTGTGCACACCCCTCCACGTACTGACTGATTGTTCGGCCCCATTTAACTTCTAGGTCTCCAAATTGTCCACGTGGCCAGAGCTAGCCTTTTATGCCTTGGAGGTGCTGGCCTGCCCGGCGGCCAGCGTTTTGTCTGAACGTGTATTCAGCACGGCAGGGATCGTCATTACAGACAAACGCAGCCGCCTGTCTACAGCCAATGTGGACAAGCTGACGTTCATAAAAATGAACCAGGCATGGATCCCACAGGACCTGTCCATCCCTTGTGCAGATTAGACATTAACTACCTCCCCTTAACCATATATTATTGTACTCCAGGGCACTTCCTCATTCAATCCTATTTTTATTTTCATTTTACCATTATATTGCGGGGCAACCCAAAGTTGAATGAACCTCTCCTCTGGGTGCCGGGGCCTAAAAATATCTGACAGTGGCCTGTTCCAGTGTTGGGTGACATGAAGCCTGATTCTCTGCTATGACATGAAGCCTGAATCTCTGCTATGGGACCTCTCTCCTCTGTCTGGGTGCCGGGGCCTAAATATCTGACAATGGACTGTTCCAGTTTTGGGTGACGTTAAGCATGATTCTCTGCTATGACATGAAGCCTGAATCTCTGCTATGGGACCTCTCTCCTCTGTCTGGGTGCCGGGGCCTAAATATCTGACAATGGACTGTTCCAGTTTTGGGTGACGTGAAGCCTGATTCTCTGCTATGACATGAAGCATGAATCTCTGCTATGGGACCTCTCTCCTCTGTCTGGGTGTCGGGGCCTAAATATATGACAATGGACTGTTCCAGTTTTGGCTGACGTGAAGCCTGATTCTCTGCCATGACATGAAGACTGATTCTCTGCTGACATGAAGCCTGAATCTCTGTTATGGGACCTCTCTCCTCTGTCTGGGTGACGGGGCCTAAATATATGACAATGGACTGTTCCAGTTTTGGCTGACGTGAAGCCTGATTCTCTGCTATGACATGAAGACTGATTCTCTGCTGACATGAAGCCTGATTCTCTGCTATGGGACCTCTCTCCAATTGATATTGGTTAATTTTTATTTATTTTATTTTTATTTTTATTCATTTCCCTATCCACATTTGTTTGCAGGGGATTTAGCTACATTTTGCTGCCTTTTGCAGCCCTCTAGCCCTTTCCTGGGCTGTTTTACAGCCTTTTTAGTGCCGAAAAGTTTGTGTACCCATTGACTTCAATGGGGTTCGGGACGAAGTTCGGGTCGGGTTCGGATCCCGAACCCGAACATTTCCGGGAAGTTCGGCCGAACTTCTCGAACCCGAACATCCAGGTGTTCGCTCAACTCTAACCCTAATATCCGACATCCCCATCACATTCCCACAGGTGCAAGAAGATGGGACATGAGGAGCTGTTTGGTGGGTCTCAAAAAATAAAGCTGCCTTTGCTGCCCCTGTGGCAATGTGGTCACTGGTGATCTTTTTTCACTGACTATCCATTCAAAGTCAACCTACAGTGCCTTGAAAAAGTATTCATACCCCTTTAACATTTCCAAAAAATTTTCACGTTACACCCAAGAACCTAAATATATTTTATTGGGAATTTATGTGTGAAGTGAAAGGAAAACGATACACGGTTTTCAAAATTTTTAAGAAATAAAATTGCATTTGTATCCAGCCTCCCTGATTCAATACTTTGTAGGACCACCTTTTGCTGCAATTACAGCTGCAAGTCTATTGTGGTATGTCTCTACCAGCTTTGCACATCTAGAGGCTAACATTTTTGCCCATTCTTCCTTGCAAAATAACTCAAGTTCAGCCAGATTCGAGGGAGAGCGTCTGTGATCAGCAATGTTCAAGTCCTGACACAGATTCTCAATTGGATTTAGGTCTGGACTTTCATTGCACCATTCTAACTCATGAACATGCTTTGATCTAAACCATTCCATTGTAGCTCTGGCTGGATGTTTAGGGTCGTTGTCCTGCTGACAGGTGAACCTCCCCCCTAGTCTCAAGTCTTTTGCAGCCTCTAAGGGTCCATTCACACGTCCGTTTTGGTGTTCCGCATCCGTTCCGATTAAAAACGGAACGTTATGCGGATCCATTCATTTTCAATGGAATACGCAAATAATCGGACAGCACTCATGGTGCTCTCCGATTCCGTGATTCCGTTCCGTTCCGTGGGTTCCGTTATTCGGATCCTGGAAAAAAAATATACCCTGTCCTACTATTTGTCCGATTTTGCGTTCCGTCATCCCATTCTAGTCAATGGATCCGTCAAAAAATCGGATGACATGCTAAAAGCATCCTCATGTCATCCAGATTTTCGGATCCGCAAAAAACAGGAACGTTTATCTGGAAAGGTAAAAATACTGACGTGTGAATGCACCCTTACAAGTTTTCCTCCAGGATTGCCCTGTATTTAGCGCCATCTTCCTATAAACTCTGACCAGCTTCCCCGTCCCTGCTGAAGAAAAGCATCACCACAGCACGATGCTGCCACCTCCATGTTTCAATATTCATGATGTGCAGTTAGTTTTCCGCCACACATAACATTTTGCATTTGATCAGAACATCTTGTTCCACGTGTTTGTTCCAGTATGCCAGTCCTTCAGGGGGAGCGAATGTGAGGTCACGGGGGTCAGTTAGCAGACCGAGGGTTGCTCTTGGTACTCACAATTTGTAGAAGACCCTGGGCAGACGTACAGCAGTGATAGAGAGGCTGGCACATAGATCTTCTGGGGCACTCTCTGAATATAGTGACCAGGCCGGGTGGTAGGTGAGGTGCCCTGGGTGTTGGAAGTTTAGCGTGCCTGTGGCAAGATCCCTTACAGTTCGTGACGCCAGTGCTGGTAATGGTGGCACACCGATTTGTTGGAGGAATAATTGAGGTACACATGATTATGGTGAACTAGAACTCCTCTTTACTGAACAGTTCAAATATATACAGGCTTCAGACAGTTCCATATGAAGTAGATTTGGTAACAGGTAGGCTTTACACAAATAGCAGGCAGAATTCTAGCAAGATAACTCAGAGGGAATAAACTCACAGATCAGGCTGTACTTTCTGCAGAATCCTGTCTGACTTTCTCCAAGGCCCGAATGCCTAATAGCTGGCTTTATCCTTGGGTAGGGAATCCTTCCTCTGGTGTAAATCCACTTGCTGTCAATTAACTTCTGCCCTTCCGCTTTCTACTTGGCTGGATACAATTAGCACTGCTCTGTACTTTGCAAGATGCAGGAAAACTTCAGGAGGAAACTTCTTCTCCAGGACTAACTTCTCAGCTTTGCTTACTCAGGACTTCAGGCACGCTAGACTGAGCTACTTAGCCTCCTGGACTAGACTGCACTAACTCTTTCCTGTCTGGGCCTAACTATATATACTAGGGGGTTCCCTAGCTCCCTCTACAGCTTGGGAGGAGAAACTACACCCCTAGCAGGCCTGGTACACAGGAAATAGCATAAAAATATGCATCACAATGCAATACAAAACACAATAGCAATTTCCCACAGGAGGTGGGGGGCAACATGACCCTTAGTAGTGCCCACCCTTATGTAGTGGGACACTACATCCCCTACATGGCTTGTGGCAAACTGCACATGGGATGTCTTAGGACTTGCTTTTGAAAATGGCTTTCTTCTTGCGACTCTTCCATAAAGGCCAGATTTGTGGAGTACAAAACTAATAGTTGTCCTGTGGACAGACTTTCCTGCCTGAGCTGTGGATCTCTGCAGATTCTCCAGGGTGACCAAGGGCCCCTTGGCTGCTTCTCTAATTAGTGCTCTCCTTGCCTGGGCTGTCAGTTTAGGTGGATGGCCATGTCTTGGTAGGTTTGCAGTTGTGCCATACTCCTTCCATTTTCGGATAATGTATTGACTATGGAGCTGCAGTACACAGCAACCCATTAAGCAGCTTTCCCATGACAAAATCAATCTAATAACATTCTACTTGTCAATAGGATGTCGCTACAAAGTCTAATGTTATGACCACACAGCGTGTCTCAGTTGGAACTCAGCTGCACTGTGGTCGGGTACTACGTGGCTGTACAGGCCGAAGACAGCCCTAATTAATGTTTGGATCTTGGTAATAATCTGCAGAACAATTGTATAGACTTGGCATGGTCACTATGATTAGCAGCACGGTGATACCCAGCAGAATGCCTGTGTAGACCTGATGTTTCCACACTATGTGGTCACTATATGACAATATTAGTGATTATATTGATGCTTGTGTAGTGGTTGTACATATTTTGACTTGAATTAAAAAATTATGTCTGTCCTTTACTGTGTGATGAGTTTTTTTGTGGTCCATGCTTATTTCCATTCTTGTGTTGATGATATGATTAAAAATCTGTAAAAAAAAGTATCTCATTGACAAACTTATGAAACACCAGTTTTGGTGTTCCCATTGCTAAGTCTCGCTAAAATATAACCTTCATTTGGTATCTCTTAAAATGATTGGGGAAATTTTTATATATCACAAAATATAGTCCTATCCCTTTTGTTACTCAGGGATACTACACCAGATGGACAGCTAGCAAACTGCAGGCTCCGCTATCCACCAGGGGACTAGTGTTAATGTGGAGGAGGAGGAGTATATATTCAGTGCAAACAGCACAGGTGGTTTATGATTGTCACCTCCCTGTGTAACTGGTAACTATGTTACCTAATAGGTGCACCTGGACCTAGTGTTGTCGCTCATATCATTCAGCAAACAACCAGTCACCAATAGTCTCTCACACACCTCTGTTTCAATGTAAACCTCCAGTGCTATCTCCCCACCAATTAACTAATGCTGGCTATGCCAAATTAGCTTTGCTGGCTATAACATATTCGTTTTAGCTGTCTCATCTGCGCTATGAAAAATTCAGATATTACTGCTGTCCTATACTTAACCCCTTAAGGACACGGCCATATTTCACCTTAAGGACCAGGCCATTTTTTGCAAATTTGACCAGTGTCACTTTATGTGTGAATAACTTTAAAAAGCTTTCACTTATCCAGGCCATTCTGAGCTAGTTTTTTTTGTCACATATTGTACTTCATGACACTGGTAAAACGGAGTAAATTTTTTTTATATTTTTATTTATAAAAAAAATACCAAATTTAACAAACATTTTGAAAAATTAGCAAATTTCCAAATTTCTATTTCTCTACTTTTATAATAGATAGTAATACTACCAAAAATAGTTATTATTTTACATTCTGCATATGTCTACTTCATGTTTGGATCATTTTGGGAATGCCATTTTATTTTTTGGGGACGTTACAAGGCTTAGAAGTTTAGAAGCAAATCTTGAAATTTTTCCGAAAATTTCTAAAACCCATTTTTTCAGGACCAGTTCAGGTCTGAAGTCACTTTGTGAGGCTTACATAATAGAAACCACCCAAAAATGACCCCATTTTACAAACTACACCCCTTAAGGTATTCAAAACTGATTTTACAAACTTTGTTAACCCTTTAGGTGTTCCACAAGAATTAATGGAAAAATTGAGATAAAATTTCTAAATTTTACTTTTTTGGCAGATTTTCCATTTGAATCCATTTTTTCCAGTTACAAAGCAAGGGTTAACAGACAAACAAAACTCAATATTTATGGCCTTGATTCTGTAGTTTACAGAAACACCCCATATGTGGTCGTAAACTGCTGTACGGGCACACGGCAGGGTGCAGAAGGAAAGGAATGCCATACGGTTTTTGGAAGGCAGATTTTGCTGGACTGTTTTTTTTTACACCATGTCCCATTTGAAGCCCCCCTGATGCACCCCTAGAGTAGAAACTTCAAAATAGTGACCCCATTTTAGAAACTATGGGATAGGGAGGCAGTTTTGTTGGTACTATTTTAGGGTACATAAGGCAAGGTAACAAGAAATTGCTGTTTTGGCACCGTTTTTATTTTTTGTTATTTACAAAATTATTCTGACAGGTTAGATCATGTGGTATTTTTATAGAGCAGGTTATCACTGACGCGACAATACCAAATATGACTTTTTTGGTTACTTGTTTCAGTTTTGCATAACAAAGCATTTAAAAAAAATAATAATATATGATTCTTTAGTGTCTCCACACTCTGAAAGCCATAGTTTTATTTATTTTTTGGGTGACTGTCTTGTCTAGGGGCTCATTTTTTTCGGGATGAGATGACGGTTTGATTGGCACTATTTTGGGGTGCGTATGACTTATTGATCGCTGGCTATTACACTTTTTGTGATGTAAGGTGACAAAAAATTGCTTTTTTTACACCGTTTTTTTTTTTTTTACGGTATTCACCTGAGGGGTTTGGTAATGTGATATTTTTATAGAGCAGGTTATTATGGTCGCGGCGATACCTAAGATGTATCCTTTTTTTATGTAAGTTTTACACAATGATTTCATTTTTTAAACAAAAAAAATCATGTTTTAGTGTCTCCATAGTCAGAGCCATAGTGTTTTCAGTTTTTGGGCGATTATCTTGGGTAGGGCATGATTTTTGCGGGATGAGATGACGGTTTGATTGGCACTATTTTTGATCGCTTGCTATTACACTTTTTGTGATCTAAGGTGACAAAAAATGTCTTTTTTTACACTTTTTTTTTTACGGTGTTCACCTGATGGGTTAGTTCATGTGATATTTTTATAGAGCAGGTTCTTATGGACGTGGCGATACCGAATATGTATACTTGTTTTTTATACGTATGTATAATTTTTTTTTTATTTACTTAAGTTTTACACAATACCAGCATTTTTGAAACAAAAAAATTATGTTTTAGAGTCTCAATATTCTGAGCCATAGTTTTTTTATTTTTTGTCGATTGGCTTAGGTAGGGGCTCATTTTTTGTGGGATGAGGTGACAGTTAGATTGGTACTATTTTGGGGGGGCATACGCCTTTTTGATCACTTGGTGTTGCACTTTTTGTGATGTAAGGTGACAAAAATGGCTTTTTTTTTACATCATTTTTATTTTTATTTTTTTATGGTATTTATCGGACAGGGTGGATCATGTGATATATTTATAGAGCTGTCATTACGGACCCGGCGAGACCTAATTTGTGTGGGTTGTTTTTTTTTTTCGTTTTTTATTATAAAATAAGGGGAAACAGGCGTTTTTTTTCTTCTTTTTTTACTTTATTAATTTTATTACTTTATTAATTTTATTAAAAACATTTTTTTTTTTTACTTTTTTTTTCTTTACTTTATTTCTGATGTTCACTTTTGGGGGTCTGATCCCCTCTGCAATGCATTACAATACATCTGTATTGTAATGCATTGCCTGTTAGTGTATTACACAGAGTAATACACTAACAGGTTGCCTAGGAGACCCAGCCTGAGGCTGGATCTCCTCGGCTCCCGTAGAATGCAGTTCCTGATGCTGTGCAAGGCATTGGGCAGCCTCTGCATGGCATTGGGCTGCCTTCTGACACATCGAGTCCCCGCCACAGCAGTGCGGGGACTCGATGGGCTCCTTCAAACACAAACCCCTTCTATGCCGCGGTAGCAGCATAAAAGAGGTTAATCTGCAGCGATCGCCGATACGGGGGGGGTCACAGGACCCCCCTCGGCATTGACCCAGGGTGTCTGCTGATTGATTTCAGCAGGCACCCAGTTCTGATCACCGCCCGCTGCGCGGGACCTATATGCCCTGTGTCCGTAAGAGGTTAAACCCTTGACGTGTTTCTGAGGCAACTATTAAACATTATATTTTAAAAAAAATGAATCGCACATCCAGCTGCTATGCTTTGATCTCATCCCTGCTACTTTTGCAGAAAACAGCGCTAAATAGAGCATGTGTACCGACTCCTGTGCTACATGCTAAATGAGGAATTAGTGTACATTTTGATCAAAAGGCATAATCCCACTCACCACGCTAAGGTTGCCTCTACGAGTGGGTCCTACTCTAAAAATGGTGCGGCGCTGCACGGCAACCACCAACGCTGTGGCGCCAATCCTGTCCCTGGATCAACACTCCTTCCATTCGGCCAGGTGATTTTAATTAGCAAGGTATTTTGCAGGAGGGGTTAAATTAACCTACCTATTTGGGTTATGTGACCCCGCGACGTCATCAACCCTGCTCAGGCGCTGACGTCTCGTTTACAAGCCTCTCCCTGCTTGAGGGAGTGGCCCAGCTCTGTAAACGAGACTTCAGAGCCATTGGTGCCCGCCCCTCTCTCGCTCTCCTCACACAGCCTCGGCGATTGCAAGCGATTGTGCATGTGCGATCCTTACCAGAGCCGTGGTGATATATTTTCTTCGGCAGTAGGGTATGTGTTTGGCTTCTTCCCTCACTTCCATGGGCCAGTTATACCCGTTCCCCTCCTGCGTCTGGGGATCGTTATAAGAGCCCTGGCCCCCTCAACAAGTCCACTAATACCACCCCCAGGACACAAAAAGTAAATAATTGTCCATCATATAGATATAGCTATAGCTATATCTAAGCTATTGCTATATCTGCATCTAAGATATATCTGTATCAAAGATATATCTGTATCTAAGCTATATCTTTATCTAAGCTATATCCGTATTGAAGCTATGTCTGAATCTAAGCTTGAACTGTAACCATGATATATATGTATCTAAGTTATACACTGCTCAAAAAAATAAAGTGAACACTTAAACAATACAATGTAACTCCAAGTCAATCACACTTCTGTGAAATCAAACTGTCCACTTAGGAAGCAACACTGAGTGACAATCAATTTCACATGCTGTTGTGCAAATGGGATAGACAACAGGTGGAAATTATAGGCAATTAGCAAGACACCCCCAATAAAGAAGTGGTTCTGCAGGTAGTGATCACAGACCACTTCTCAGTTCCTATGCTTCCTGGCTGATGTTTTGGTCACTTTTGAATGCTGGCGGTGCTTTCCCTCTAGTGGTAGCATGAGACGGAATCTACAACCCACACAAGTGGCTCAGATAGTGCAGCTTATCAAGGATGGCATATCAATGCGAGCTGTGGCAAGAAGGTTTGCTGTGTCTGTCAGCGTAGTGTCCAGAGCATGGAGGCGCTACCAGGAGACAGGCCAGTACATCAGGAGATGTGGAGGAGGCCGTAGGAGTGCAACAACCCAACAGCAGGACCTCTACCTCTGCCTTTGGGCAAGGAGGAACAGGAGGAGCACTGCCAGAGCCCTGCAAAATGACCTCCAGCAGGCCACAAATGTGCATGTGTCTGCTCAAACGGTCAGAAACAGACTCCATGAGGGTGATATGAGGGCCCGACGTCCACAGGTGGGGGTTGTGCTTACAGCCCAACACCGTGCAGGACGTTTGGCATTTGCCAGAGAACACCAAGATTGGCAAATTCGCCACTGGCACCCTGTGCTCTTCACAGATGAAAGCAGGTTCACACTGAGCACATGTGACAGACGTGACAGAGTCTGGAGACGCCGTGGAGAACGTTCTGCTGCCTGCAACATCCTCCAGCATGACCGGTTTGGCATTGGGTCAGTAATGGTGTGTTGTGGCATTTCTTTGAAGGGCCGCACAGCCCTCCATGTGCTCGCCAGAGGTAGCCTGACTGCCATTAGGTACCGAGATGAGATCCTCAGACCCCTTGTGAGACCATATGCTGGTGCGGTTGGCCCTGGGTTCCTCCTAATGCAAGACAATGCTAGACCTCATGTGGCTGAAGTGTGTCAGCAGTTCCTGCAAGACGAAGGCATTGATGCTATGGACTGGCCCGTCCGTTCCCCAGACCTGAATCCAATTGAGCACATCTGGGACATCATGTCTCGCTCTATCCACCAACGTCACGTTGCACCACAGACTGTCCAGGAGTTGGCAGATGCATTAGTCCAGGTCTGGGAGGAGATCCCTTAGGAGACCGTCCTCCACCTCATCAGGAGCATGCACAGGCATTGTAGGGAGGTCATACAGGCAAGTGGAGGCCACACACACTACTGAGCCTCATTTTGACTTGTTTTAAGGACATTACATCAAAGTTGGATCAGCTTGTAGTGTGTTTTTCCACTTTAATTTTGAGTGTGACTCCAAATCCAGACCTCCATGGGCTGAAAAATTTGATTTCCATTTTTTATTTTTGTGTGATTTTGTTGTCAGCACATTCAACTATGTAAAGAACAAAGTATTTCAGAAGAATATTTAATGAATTCAGATCTAGGATGTGTTATTTTTGTGTTCCCTTTATTTTTTTGAGCAGTGTATATACACTCACCTAAAGAATTATTAGGAACACCATACTAATACGGTGTTGGACCCCCTTTTGCCTTCAGAACTGCCTTAATTCTACGTGGCATTGATTCAACAAGGTGCTGATAGCATTCTTTAGAAATGTTGGACCATATTGATAGGATAGCATCTTGCAGTTGATGGAGATTTGAGGGATGCACATTCAGGGCACGAAGCTCCCGTTCCACCACATCCCAAAGATGCTCTATTGGGTTGAGATCTGGTGACTGTGGGGGCCATTTTAGTACAGTGAACTCATTGTCATGTTCAAGAAACCATTTTTCCAGTCTTCAACAGTCCAATTTTGGTGAGCTCGTGCAAATTGTAGCCTCTTTTTCCTATTTGTAGTGGAGATGAGTGCTACCCGGTGGGGTCTTCTGCTGTTGTAGCCCATCCGCATCAAGGTTGTGCGTGTTGTGGCTTCACAAATGCTTTGCTGCATACCTCGGTTGTAACGAGTGGTTATTTCAGTCAACGTTGCTCTTCTATCAGCTTGAATCAGTCGGCCCATTCTCCTCTGACCTCTAGCACCAACAAGGCATTTTCTCCCACAGGACTGCCGCATACTGGATGTTTTTCCCTTTTCACACCATTCTTTGTAAACCCTAGAAATGGTTGTGTGTGAAAATCCCAGTAACTGAGCAGATGGTGCCAGACAGGCCGGTCTGAGTATTTCACAAACAACCATGCCACGCTCAAAATTGCTTAATTTACCTTTCTTTCCCATTCTGACATTCAGTTTGGAGTTCAGGAGATTGTCTTGACCAGGACCACAACCCTACATGCATTCAAGCAACTGCCATGTGATTGGTTGACTAGATAATCTCATTAATGAGAAAAAGAACAGGTGTTCCTAATAATTCTTTAGGTGAGTGTATATAACTAAGCTATATATATCGAATATAGATATAGCTTAGATACAGATATAACTTAGATACACATATAGCTTAGATACAGATATACAGTACAGACCAAAAGTTTGGACACACCTTCTCATTCAAAGAGTTTTCTTTATTTTCATGACTATGAAGGCATCAAAACTATGAATTAACACATGTGGAATTATATACATAACAAACAAGTGTGAAACAACTGAAAATATGTCATATTCTAGGTTCTTCAAAGTAGCCACCTTTTGCTTTGATTACTGCTTTGCACACTCTTGGCATTCTCTTGATGAGCTTCAAGAGGTAGTCACCTGAAATGGTCTTCCAACAGTCTTGAAGGAGTTCCCAGAGATGCTTAGCACTTGTTGGCCCTTTTGCCTTCACTCTGCGGTCCAGCTCACCCCAAACCATCTCGATTGGGTTCAGGTCCGGTGACTGTGGAGGCCAGGTCATCTGGCGCAGCAACCCATCACTCTCCTTCATGGTCAAATAGCCCTTACTTTCAAAGTTTTCCCAATTTTTCGGCTGACTGACTGACCTTCATTTCTTAAAGTATTGAGGGCCACTCGTTTTTCTTTACTTAGCTGCTTTTTTCTTGCCATAATACAAATTCTAACAGTCTATTCAGTAGGACTATCAGCTGTGTATCCACCTGACTTCTCCTCAACGCAACTGATGGTCCCAACCCCATTTATAAGGCAAGAAATCCCACTTATTAAACCTGACAGGGCACACCTGTGAAGTGAAAACCATTTCAGGGGACTACCTCTTGAAGCTCATCAAGAGAATGCCAAGAGTGTGCAAAGCAGTAATCAAAGCAAAAGATGGCTACTTTGAAGAACCTAGAATATGACATATTTTCAGTTGTTTCACACTTGTTTGTTATGTATATAATTCCACAAGTGTTAATTCATAGTTTTGATGCCTTCAGTGTGAATCTACAATTTTCATAGTCATGAAAATAAAGAAAACTCTTTGAATGAGAAGGTGTGTCCAAACTTTTGGTCTGTACTGTAGCTCAGATACATATATATCTTAGATACATATATAGCTTTGATACAGATAAAGCTTAAATACAGATATAGTTTAGATACATATATAGCTTAGATACAGATATATGTCCATCTTATAGATATAGCTATATCTAATCTATATCTGTATCTAAGCTATATCCGTATCTAAGCTATATCTGTATCTAAGCTTGAACTGTATCTGAAATATATATGTCATGTCTATATGATCTTTTTAAACATTTTGTATACTATTAGTAGTTATATTCACTGTGGAGGTGGTGCGCTTTCCATGGGTTAACTCTCTGCCTTCCCTCCTCCTCCTCCCTGAGCCTTGATTTTATCAGCTGGTTCTGGCAGGAGGGGAGGAGGTATTTAGGAGACCTGTGAGGTAAGTGCACTTAAGGTTATGATTAAGAACCAAGCGGGTTTGAAACATGTAAACCTGTCTGGAGGTGTGGGGAGGTGATATCCACGGTTGGAGTTGTTTATTTATGGCTGTTGAACAAAGACAGACTACGCAAGAGTATCCAGTGCTGGAGTGCTTTCCTTTTTTGCATTTACTATGGGAGTCGACCTTGACTGACTTCGTGCACGGAGTTTAACTGGGTGAGCTAGATTTTTCTTTTTTTTTATGTGAACTTGCAACTACAAGGCTTTCCAAGTTTCCCCAGCGTCTGTCACAGCAATGATTTAATGCCAAGTTGGCAGTATACAACTCTGCATGCAGTGGAATCCCTCCCTCGCTCTTTTCTGATACACCGATATAATGGCTTTCTCAGCGGCCGCGGACCGCAGGTCAAAAGCAGACCGTGTGTTTTCAACCCAGGATCAGCATGTGTTTGATCAAATGGACTTTAAATCTGAGATGCAGGAACTTGAAAAGCTTACGCTGCATGAGATGAGACTCTGGTGGGATCATACAACACTAGAAAAATATGTGGAAAAATCAATGATCCCCCGGGGTCTAAGAATTAAAAAATCCCCACAACAGTTTTTTCTGAAGATTTTGTGGAAAAATGGAATGACATTCTCTCAAATTGCTCCCTGCATCTCATGTCACTTATTATGAAACTGAGAAATTAGCACACATACAGCTACAAATAGAAAGTTGTACAAACTCACTGAAAAAGTATGCCTCCTTCCCTGAACATAAAGCTATGGAAGAAAAAATGGCAACTGTTAAATAATTGGAAGAATCTATAATGAACACTAAACAAAACAAATTTCTCAGGGATGTACTGTATATGATTACATCAATAATCAAGTGTACGAGTTGGGCAGACGAGAGAAGGCAAACCGCACTCCTAAATCGATTCTCAAGGTCCATGGGAATAAAAAACCTTATAAGAAAAAGCCTCATGCAAAATTCAATTCAACACACAATGTTAGTTTCCCCTCTGACCAAGAAGGGTCCCAAATCACTAGTGACTCTCAGGATTTAAACGACGAGTTTATATGTGGACAAGTTACAATACATACAAAGTTGTCTTACTATAACAAGCAAATAAATAAAAAAAATGACAAAAAACTACTACGCAGAGCAGGACACGGACATAAATTCAAGACCTCATTCAATGACTACAAGATTTCGGAACAAATAACCAAAAGTGAAAGTGGATGTCCCCAAATATCGAAGGATGTAATAAATCTGTCAGAGGTTGAGCTGACAGAGGACCAGATCAGTGTATTGTCCATGGGTCTGAATTTTGCTCCAACCAGTGACCATACTGGATATCAACAAATTTATGAGAAACTTAACCCTTAGGAGACATTTTTGTGATGACAACAATAAGGAGACCAGTATCCAGAGACACACTGTAATTAATGAGAATAATTTTGCCAGTCTTTTGTTTCAGGAAAAATGTTCATTACTTTGCCTTATGAATTTACAAGATGATGTTAAGGGTACTGTTGATAGAAAGGAATTTATGACTACTAATCCGAGGTATTATCCTGTTAGTTCCCGTACTACTAGTATAAATACCTTTCAAGAGGTCCTAGAGAGGGAATTTACCAACATCTATAATAATAAGGGGCAAAAAGCCATCTGCCACAACCTAACTGTCAAACAAAAAAATGCCCTAAAACAATTGGAAGATCGAACAGATTTAATTATAAAAAAGGCGGATAAGGGGGGTTCAGTGGTGGTGATGGGGAAGGAGGTATACTATCAGCAAATGATGGCTATGTTATCAGATGCCTCCACATACAGAAGATTGGATGGTAATCCATTATCCCAGTATCAAGTGGAATATAATAATATTATCAATAAGGCCTCATGCACACGACCGTTGTGTGCATCCGCGGCCGTTGTTCCGTTTTCAGTTTTTTTTTGCGGACCCATTGACTTTCAATGGGTCTGTGGAAAAAAATCGAAAAATGCACCGTTTGGCTTTGGTGTCCGTGATCCGTTTTTCCAGTCCGTGAAAAAAATAGGACCTGTCCTATTTTTTAATGGACAACGGTTCACGGACCCATTCAAGTCAATGGGTCCGTGGAAAAAAATCGAAAAATGCACCGTTTGGCTTTGGTGTCCGTGATCCGTTTTTCCAGTCCGTGAAAAAAATAGGACCTGTCCTATTTTTTTCATGGACAACGGTTCACGGACCCATTCAAGTCAATGGGTCCGTGAAAAATCACGGATGTACACAAGATAGTCATCCGCGTCCGTGATCCGTGTCCGTGATCCGTGTCCGTTTTTCCTATCATTTTCAATGCAAGCTTGACTTATTTTTTTTTTCACTTTTCATGTCCGTGGATCCTCCAAAAATCAAGGTAGACCCACGGAAGAAAAAACGGTCATGGATCACGGAACAACGGAAATCCGTTTTGCGGACTGCAAAAAATAACGGTCGTGTGCATGAGGCCTTAAGGTAGAGATTTGGGATTTATCAACCAACAAGTGTATGACTTGTGTATGTGGAGACACCAGTGACCCCAATCATCCATGCGCTGTCTAAGATCCATAAAAATATTAATCCTCCCCCCCTGCGTCCCATTGTGTCCGGTATAGGGTCTTTGACAGAAAGGTTGGGCAAATGGTTAGATGCATTTTTACAACCTCTGGTCAAGAGATTGCCAGGATACATCCGTGATACTACAGATGCTCTAAAAGCGATGTATGATTTAGAATGGAAAGCCAATTATACCTGGCTTACTTTGGATGTAATATCGCTGTACCCTTCCATTCCTCAGTATGTGGTACTATGGGCTCTGGAATATCAACTGCATCGCTATAGTGTTCATACTCCTGAGCTTATTGATTATATTATAGAGGTTTTTGGTTTTCTCATGTCCCACAATTATTTTTCTTTTGATAAAAAATTATTTTTACAAATCAGTGGTGTCTCTTTGGGTGCCAAGTACTCACCTTCAGCTGCAAATCTTACCATGGCCTATTGGGAAGAACGGTATGTTTTCTCTGTTGACAACCCCTTCAGGGAGGCTGAGGTCTGGTATGGCAGATACATCGATGACCTGCTTATTGTATGGGGCGGCAATGTGTCTGCTATACCAGAATTTGTGGGTTATACCAACAATAACCCCTACAGCCTCAGATTTACCTACCACCTGAACCCAAAAAATAGCAATTTATTGGATCTCAGATTGGTGGGGGTACCTGGACAGGTTGTTAACACAGAAACATACAGTAAGAAGACTTCGGGCAATGTTATCTTAAAGGCTAATAGCCATCATCCCCCTCATACAATAAAAGACATACCAACAGGCGAGTTCATCAGGGCAAGAAGAAATGGCAGTACGGATGAAGCGTTCTTGTCAGGACATTTGGTCACGCTTAAAAGCGCAAGCCTATCCGGAATGGATGCTTAAAAAATAAATGTAGGAAAAGCTTACTTAATAAACTGCCCCATCCCCATATTGTACAAAAAAGTCTTGATAAGAATAAAAATCCCAACAAGAAGAAAAATATTGAGGGGAATAACGGATACACAATCAATTATGATACAAACCAATCTAATAAACCTACAATGGTTTTGACCTATAGTAACCAATTTTCTGAAATACAGCAGGTCGTTAAAAAATGTCTACCAATATTGTATGATGACAAAACCATAAACAATGTATTAAAAGAGGGCTGTCTTATAGTACCAAGGAGATCTAAAACTATAGCCAATGTGTTGTCCCCATCATTATTCATGAATGTTACTGTTAAACCTCAGCACAATCAGTCAGGGGAGGAGATTTAAAAAGAAAAATTCTAACCCGTGAAGCTTACTGGATTTTTAAGTTAGACACTAGATTTCCTGCTGGTTTAAATAAAAAAAAAAGAAATAATGCATTTTTATTAATAGCTGTTGGGGCTTTTCAAGCATATTCTATTGGGTGTATTTTTGTCCTCCATTTAGATGATCGGGATAATATAGAGTGCAATATTATGCTCTTTCCCCTATCTATCTGCTATTTATTTATTTTACAATATTTTGTTGGGACATAAGACTGTTACATATACACGATGCGGTTTCTGTGCGGGAATGGTTTTTCTTTTTTTATATTTTTTTCCATGCCCTTGCATGCGCACTGTAAATTTAAGGAGTTTTATATGTTTAATGTAACATGTCTATGTTCTTTTTAAACATTTTGTATACTATTAGTAGTTATATTCACTGTGGAGGTGGTGCGCTTTCCATGGGTTAACTCTCTGCCTTCCCTCCTCCTCCCTGAGCCTTGATTTTATCAGCTGGTTCTGGCAGGAGGGGAGGAGGTATTTAGGAGACCTGTGAGGTAAGTGCACTTAAGGTTATGATTAAGAACCAAGCGGGTTTGAAACATGTAAACCTGTCTGGAGGTGTGGGGAGGTGATATCCACGGTTGGAGTAATATAGATATAGCTTAGATACAGATATAGCTTAGATACATATATTGCTTAGATAAAGAAATAGCTTAGATACAGATATAGCTTAGATACAGATATAGCTTAGATACAGATATTGCTTAGATAAAGAAATAGCTTAGATACAGATATTGCTTAGATATAGATATTGCTTAGATACAGAAATAGCTTAGATACAGATATAGCTTAGCTACAGATATTGGTTAGAAAAAGATATACAGTGCTGCCCATAATTATTCATACCCCTGGCAAATTTTGACTTAAAGTTACTTTTATTCAACCAGCAAGTAATTTTTTGATGGGAAATGACAGGTGTCTCCCAAAAGATAATAAGACGATGTACAAGAGGCATTATTGTGGGGGGAAAAAACATTTCTCAGCTTTTATTTACATTTAAGCAAAAAGTATCCAGTCACAAATTATTCATACCCTTCTCAATACTCAATAGAAAAGCCTTTATTGGCTATTACAGCAATCAAACCCTTCCTATAATTGCATACCAGCTTTTTGCATGTCTCCACAGTTATTTTTGCCCATTTATCTTTAGCAATGAGCTCCAAATCTTTTCAGGTTGGAGGGTCTTCTTGCCATCACCCTGATCTTTAGCTCCCTCCACAGATTCTCAATTGGATTCAAGTCTGGACTCTGGCTGGTCCACTCCAAAACGTTAATGTTGTCTGCTAACCATTTCTTCATCACTTTTGCTGTGTGTTTTGGGTCATTGTCATGCTGAAATGTCCACTGGTGCCCAAGGCCAAGTTTCTCTGCAGACTGCCTGATGTTGTCGTTGAGAATCCTCATGTACACTGCGTGCAGAATTATTAGGCAAATGAGTATTTTGACCACATCATCCTCTTTATGCATGTTGTCTTACTCCAAGCTGTATAGGCTCGAAAGCCTACTACCAATTAAGCATATTAGGTGATGTGCATCTCTGTAATGAGAAGGGGTGTGGTCTAATGACATCAACACCCTATATCAGGTGTGCATAATTATTAGGCAACTTCCTTTCCTTTGGCAAAATGGGTCAAAAGAAGGACTTGACAGGCTCAGAAAAGTCAAAAATAGTGAGATATCTTGCAGAGGGATGCAGCACTCTTAAAATTGCAAAGCTTCTGAAGCGTGATCATCGAACAATCAAGCGTTTCATTCAAAATAGTCAACAGGGTCGCAAGAAGCGTGTGGAAAAACCAAGGCGCAAAATAACTGCCCATGAACTGAGAAAAGTCAAGTGTGCAGCTGCCAAGATGCCACTTGCCACCAGTTTGGCCATATTTCAGAGCTGCAACATCACTGGAGTGCCCAAAAGCACAAGGTGTGCAATACTCAGAGACATGGCCAAGGTAAGAAAGGCTGAAAGACGACCACCACTGAACAAGACACACAAACTGAAACGTCAAGACTGGGCCAAGAAATATCTCAAGACTGATTTTTCTAAGGTTTTATGGACTGATGAAATGAGAGTGAGTCTTGATGGGCCAGATGGATGGGCCCGTGGCTGGATTGGTAAAGGGCAGAGAGCTCCAGTCCGACTCAGACGCCAGCAAGGTGGAGGTGGAGTACTGGTTTGGGCTGGTATCATCAAAGATGAGCTTGTGGGGCCTTTTCGGGTTGAGGATGGAGTCAAGCTCAACTCCCAGTCCTACTGCCAGTTTCTGGAAGACACATTCTTTAAGCAGTGGTACAGGAAGAAGTCTGCATCCTTCAAGAAAAACATGATTTTCATGCAGGACAATGCTCCATCACACGCGTCCAAGTACTCCACAGCGTGGCTGGCAAGAAAGGGTATAAAAGAAGAAAATCTAATGACATGGCCTCCTTGTTCACCTGATCTGAACCCCATTGAGAACCTGTGGTCCATCATCAAATGTGAGATTTACAAGGAGGGAAAACAGTACACCTCTCTGAACAGTGTCTGGGAGGCTGTGGTTGCTGCTGCACGCAATGTTGATGGTGAACAGATCAAAACACTGACAGAATACATGGATGGCAGGCTTTTGAGTGTCCTTGCAAAGAAAGGTAGCTATATTGGTCACTGATTTGTTTTTGTTTTGTTTTTGAATGTCAGAAATGTATATTTGTGAATGTTGAGATATTATATTGGTTTCACTGGTAAAAATAAATAATTGAAATGGGTATATATTTGTTTTTTGTTAAGTTGCCTAATAATTATGCACAGTAATAGTCACCTGCACACACAGATATCCCCCTAAAATAGCTAAAACTAAAAACAAACTAAAAACTACTTCCAAAAATATTCAGCTTTGATATTAATGAGTTTTTTGGGTTCATTGAGAACATGGTTATTGTTCAATAATAAAATTAATCCTCAAAAATACAACTTGCCTAATAATTCTGCACTCCCTGTATTGCTCTTTTTTCATGGTGCCGTTTACTGTGATTAGATTCCCTGGTCCATTGGCTGAAAAACACCCCCAAAGCATTAGGTTCCCACCACCATGTTTGACAGTGGGGATGGTGTTCTTTGGGTTGAAGGCTTCTCCTTTTTTACGCCAAATGAAGGAAACATCATTGTGACCAAACAATTCAATTTTTGTTTATTCTGTTCTGACCATAACACAGAAGTCTTCTTCTTTGTCCAAATGAGCTTTTTCAAAGGCCAAGCGAGCTTTTGTGTGCCTTATCTGGAGAAGTGGCGCCCTCCTTGGTCTGCATTGTGCAGTGTCTGTTGGATTGTCTGCCTTGAGACATTGCCACCAGCAGAGCCCAGATTCACCAGGATGGACTTGGTGGTGATCCTTGGATTCTTTTTCACCTCTCTAACTATCCTCCTGGCCAGCACAGGTGTCACTTTTGGCTTCCAACCATGTCCTCTGAGATTTTCCACACTGCGAACATCTTGTATTTTTTGCTCAAATTTTTTGCTCAAAGCTGAGAATTTTTTATTTTTTTTCCACAATAATGCCTCTTGTACATCGTCTTATTATCTTTTGGGAGACACCTATATCATTTCCCGTCACAAAATTACTTGCTAGTTGAATAAAAGTAACTTTAAGTCATAATTTGCCAGTGGTATGAATAATTATGGGCAACACTGTAGATTCAATACAGATATAGCTTAGAAACAGATATTGCTTAGATACAGATATAGCTTAGAATTTACTCTGTGTATCTTCAATGTGACAGGAAGATCTGCCTGTGTGAGCTAGGAGATGATCATGTGACTGTTTTTTTATGCAAAGTTAGGATGTGCAGAGCAGGGTGAGGGGAAGGTCAGATTGTTCCCACCCACAAATATTCATGAGGGAGAGCTCAGGCATTGTTGTTATACGCCCCCTCAGCATGTACTTCAGCATGTAAACACAGCAATAACAGAACCATGAAAAGGTGTAAGTATGGGTTTTTCTCTTAAGAAATCAAGCTTAACCAATGTATATGTAATTCCTGATGAGTTTTATGAGGTTTTAATTTTTTTCCCATAACTCAGATAACCCCTTTAATTATTTCCCCTATTTATTGCTTCAGAGCCAAAGCCTGTATCCAGGTAGGAGCACCGTGACATAAATTAACAGATAGGCCACACTATACTCGGCAATCCTCCTACACCTGGGTCGCGTTATAGGAGGGCCCTGGGGGGAGGCGCTCATTGCAGTTTTGGCATCACAAACAGGATTCAAAATACTTCTGTGCCTTCCTATTGAAGGCCCCCATCTGTAAAACCCCTAGCAAGAGACTTTATTGCATTTACTTACTGCTGGAGAGTATGAATCTACATTAATTGCAGCACTCTGGCAAAACAGGGGTTAATCGGCCATCTTGGATTTGGGCATCGTGTGTCCAGAGGAAGACATCCACCCAGCAGAGGGGAGGGAACCAAACAGCCCGCCTCCACAGAGGAACCATTCTTGCAGCAGAAGGAACTAAAGCGCTCAGTACAAGTTACCAGGGGGACAGAGAAACCAACTGTACCCCCTACAGAAAGTGGAAGCGGTGGCCATCTTGGAAAGGGAAAATACAGGTCCAGCTTCCCTGGATCCTGAAAAGCAAAGCAGTGAGTACTGCTGGGGAAACTAACCTTGCTAGAGACTGTTAGGGGCTATAATCTGCCTGCCAGAGCATCATACTCCCCAAAATTGAGCAGTTGCAGCGACTCTGGGGACAATCATGGACAATGGGGGCATATTCCTAGGATATTCCCCCATTGTCTTATAGGTGCGCACCTATATAAAGAACGGAGCCCCGCAAGTGAAGGAGGGCGCTCTGCGCATGCGCAGGCCGCCCTCCATTCATTTTCTATGGGGCCGGCAAAAATAGCTGAGCGCTGTCTCGGCTATTTCCGTCAGACCCATAGAAATGAATGGGAGCATGACACATGCCTCCATTTCTCCCCGCAGCATCCACACGCTGTGCCACGGGGACCACTTTGTCCACCTCTCCTTCCTAGTCTGTGACTCTTGTGACCAAAGTCCTATTGTGATCAAAACGCCAAGAAAACAGTCAAAGTCTAATTATTGCCAATTGTTCCTGGTAATTTTGCTGCTTTTGGAGGACTTGTCAAAATAAATAACCTTATTTGCATATAATCTGTGAGTGTGCGGTGGTTTTCTTTTTTCATTTATGTTTGGATCATATTCACTCCACTGAAGCACCTCATCATTTGGACAGTGAGTGCAACTCCAATTCATCTAATTTATATTACATTAATGGAGTCAGAGAAGGACTGCCCTGTGGCCATTGTCATTGCCACTAGGGACTTTCAACCGCTGCAACAACAGAGAAGAAGACTTCCAATCCCTCCAGTAGGGAGCAGCGGGCCATCTGCCAGACGAAGGTTACCACCATTGCCCCTGACTACTGGAGTAGCAGAGCCAGAAAAGAGCCAGTCTATGGCCATTATCATTGCCACTAGAACTCTCCGGGCCTACTACTACTGCTGCTGTACAGCCTGAGCCCACCAAACAGGAGCACCGCCTGATGTGTGCGAGGATAAGGAGGAATCCACTGATACTGCTCCATGCACTCCGGAACCACCAAAGAATGCAAAGCTCCTTACTATGAAAGACCAAGGGTCTATTCTTTATTGCTGTCCTGAGCATCTGTCACCTACCAGGAAAAGGCTAAAGCTTACAGAGGATTCTCCAGAGGAGGGTGATCCTGCAGTTCCACGTTCTGCCACAGAAGGCCACCAGGAGATCACAGATGAAGGTTCTGCTGGAGTTACAGCTGCAGAGAGCACCAGAGCTAGCAGTGATAGCAATGAGGATGTTGCACAGACTAAAGAAGGACTTTTGTGTCCTCGCGTATAAGACCCAGGAGGAAGACTTCCACCCCCTCCTGTAAGTGACCTCATGCCGTGAGGAAAACCATCCATTGGACTACTGGAGCCATTACTTCTTGGACTGAACTTGAAGGGTGAGAGCTTGTTGACCAGTTTCCTGTTTTTGTTGCCCTGTTTTACTTCTTGCCCAGAAGAACACAGACTGTTAGGACTCTATCCATCAGCCAATAACTATCTCCAGGTTGCGCACGTTGGCGCCATACCTCATGTGGATTACAAGTGACTTTTGTTCCATTTTGTACTACGTGCTACAAGTTTTGCACTGTTACAAGCCTGCACCCAAAGAATGGACTCAAACGTGTACCTGAGCTCTTTGTGATTTCTATTGTGACATTTTTTGCACTATAATTTTGCACTAAAGTTCTAAGGTTCTGCAATGTTCAAGCACTTTAGCCCATTGTATGGACTCTGTTACGGGTACAACAATGTGACCTCTTATGCACTTTTTGAATGGACTTTGGACTTTATACTGTTAGTCAGATAGTTAGCATCCTTGCTTCATTGCTCATACGGATTGCCTCTGAGGACGCTGAATACTACTGGTCCTATTTTGCCTTTTATTAGTTTAGACAACCTAGGTATTATATTGTATGATTCGAATATGCCCTTAAAGGGAACCTGTCACCTCTACTATGCTACCCTCACTGAGCGTTTCTAAATGTTCATTGTGTTACCCTAAACATATAAATTACACTTTTCATTTCATTTGCAGACAAATTCAATAAGTATTATGCATTTTTGTACTTCCCGCCTTTTATGCAAATTAACATAAAAGAGTCATTTCTTACTTGTGTGACCAGAAAAGAGTCATATTTTCAAGCTCTGACTCATCTCAGGTTAATTTGCATATGTATCAAATCGGTTTTTTTACACAATAAAAGCACACAGAGTTATGGGGACTGGGTATTGTGGATGTGCTAGCGGTGATCTAGCAGCCCATGTCCTCAGCTCTATACCCAAAATCCAGGTGACAGGTTCCCTTTAACCTTGTTCTCTTCACAGAGGAGAAGGAACCAGTATGTACTGTGTCTTTGGGATCATGTGCTGTTGCTACATAGGGAGGACCAAGTGGTAAAGTCACAAGCAGATCTAACATTGTAAAGGGTAACCCTGCTGCTAAAAGGTATGTTCCTAGGTGCCTTATCGCACTGCGCACAGCCCTAAGGGGAATGTAAAGCTACCAGTTTAGTCATCAAGATGACGAAGCATAAAGCATGATTAGACCTTGGTGCTGGAAGGGATTACAGGATGAAGCCACCCTTCTGTTTGCAGGCTTTAATTGCATAGTGGTCGGATTACAGAGTGAAGACACCCCCATGCTTTCTTTAGTATTAGTTTTTTATTTAAATTTGGGACCAACCTGGGTAAGGTTATTTAACTATACTATTTACAAATGCCTAACTAGGCAATAGAACCTGTCTTGACCCAGGTATAAATTAACCACCTCAGCCCCCAGTGCTTAAACACCCTGAAAGACCAGGCCACTTTTTACACTTCTGACCTACACTACTTTCACCGTTTATTGATCGGTCATGCAACTTACCACCCAAATGAATTTTACCTCCTTTTCTTCTCACTAATAGAGCTTTCATTTGGTGGTATTTCATTGCTGCTGACATTTTTACTTTTTTTTGTTATTAATCGAAATTTAACGATTTTTTTGCAAAAAAATGACATTTTTCACTTTCAGTTGTAAAATTTTGCAAAAAAAACGACATCCATATAGAAATTTTGCTCTAAATTTATTGTTCTACATGTCTTTGATAAAAAAAAAATGTTTGGGTAAAAAAAAAAAATGGTTTGGGTAAAAGTTATAGCGTTTACAAACTATGGTACAAAAATGTGAATTTCCGCTTTTTGAAGCAGCTCTGACTTTCTGAGCACCTGTCATGTTTCCTGAGGTTCTACAATGCCCAGACAGTACAAACACCCCACAAATGACCCCATTTCGGAAAGTACACACCCTAAGGTATTCGCTGATGGGCATAGTGAGTTCATAGAACTTTTTATTTTTTGTCACAAGTTAGCGGAAAATGATGATTTTTTTTTTTATTTTTATTTTTTTACAAAGTCTCATATTCCACTAACTTGTGACAAAAAATAAAAACTTCCATGAACTCACTATGCCCATCAGCGAATACCTTGGGGTCTCTTCTTTCCAAAATGGGGTCACTTGTGGGGTAGTTATACTGCCCTGGCATTCTAGGGGCCCAAATGTGTGGTAAGGAGTTTGAAATCAAATTCTGTATAAAATGACCTGTGAAATCCGAAAGGTGCTCTTTGGAATGTGGGCCCCTTTGCCCACCTAGGCTGCAAAAAAGTGTCACACATCTGGTATCTCTGTATTCAGGAGAAGTTGAGGAATGTGTTTTGGGGTGTCTTTTTACATATACCCATGCTGGGTGAGATAAATATCTTGGTCAAATGCCAACTTTGTATAAAAAAATGGGAAAAGTTGTCTTTTGCCAAGATATTTCTCTCACCCAGCATGGGTATATGTAAAATGACACCCCAAAACACATTCCCCAACTTCTCCTGAGTACGGAGATACCAGATGTGTGATACTTTTTTGCAGCCTAGGTGGGCAAAGGGGCCCATATTCCAAAGAGCACCTTTCGGATTTCACAGGTCATTTTTTACAGAATTTGATTTCAAACTCCTTACCACACATTTGGGCCCCTAGAATGCCAGGGCAGTATAACTACCCCACAAGTGACCCCATTTTGGAAAGAAGAGACCCCAAGGTATTCGCTGATGGGCATAGTGAGTTCATGGAAGTTTTTATTTTTTGTCACAAGTTAGTGGAATATGAGACTTTGTATGAAAAAAAAAAAAAAAAAAAAATCAGCATTTTCCACTAACTTGTGACAAAAAATAAAAAATTCTAGGAACTCGCCATGCCCCTCACGGAATACCTTGGGGTGTCTTCTTTCCAAAATGGGGTCACTTGTGGGGTAGTTATACTGCCCTGGCATTTTCCAGGGGCCCTAATGTGTGGTAAGTAGGTAAATGACCTGTGAAATCCTAAAGGTGCTCTTTGGAATATGGGCCCCTTTGCCCACCTAGGCTGCAAAAAAGTGTCACACATGTGGTATCGCCGTATTCAAGAGAAGTTGGGGAATGTGTTTTGGGGTGTCATTTTACATATACCCTTGCTGGGTGAGAGAAATATCTTGGCAAAAGACAACTTTTCCCATTTTTTTATACAAAGTTGGCATTTGACCAAGATATTTCTCTCACCCAGCATGGGTATATGTAAAATGACACCCCAAAACACATTCCCCAACTTCTCCTGAGTACGGCGATACCAGATGTGTGACACTTTTTTGCAGCCTAGATGCGCAAAGGTGCCCAAATTCCATTTAGGAGGGCATTTTTAGACATTTGGATACCAGACTTCTTCTCACGCTTTGGGGCCCCTAGAATGCCAGGGCAGTATAAATACCCCACATGTGACCCCATTTTGGAAAGAAGACACCCCATTCAATGAGGGGCATGGCGAGTTCATAGAAATTTTTTTTTTTTGGCACAAGTTAGCGGAAATTTATATTTTTAATTTTTTTCTCACAAAGTCTCCCGTTCCGCTAACTTGGGACAAAAATTTAAATCTTTCATGGACTCAATATGCCCCTCACGGAATACCTGGGGGTGTCTTCTTTCCGAAATGGGGTCACATGTGGGGTATTTATACTGCCCTGGCATTCTAGGGGCCCTAAAGCGTGAGAAGAAGTCTGGAATATAAATGTCTAAAAAAATTTACGCATTTGGATTCCGTGAGGGGTATGGTGAGTTCATGTGAGATTTTATTTTTTGACACAAGTTAGTGGAATATGAGACTTTGTAAGAAAAAAAAAAATAAAATTCCGCTAACTTGGGCCAAAAAAATGTCTGAATGGAGCCTTACAGTGGGGTGATCAATGACAGGGGGGTGATCAATGACAGGGGGGGTGATCAATGACGGGGGGGTGATCAGGGAGTCTATATGGGGTGATAACCACAGTCATTGATCACGCCCGTGTAAGGCTTCATTCAGACGTCCGTATGCGTTTTGCGGATCCGATCCATCTATCAGTGCATCCGTAAAAATCATGCGGACATCTGAATGGAGCTTTACAGGGGTGTGATCAATGACAGGGGTGTAATCAATGACAGGGGGGTGATCAGGGAGTCTATATGGGGTGATAACCACAGTCATTGATCATGCCCCTGTAAGGCTTCATTCAGACGTCCGTATGCGTTTTGCGGATCCGATCCATCTATCAGTGCATCCGTAAAAATCATGCGGACATCTGAATGGAGCTTTACAGAGGGGTGATCAATGACAGGGGTGTAATCAATGACAGGGGGGTGATCAGGGAGTCTATATGGGGTGATAACCACAGTCATTGATCATGCCCCTGTAAGGCTTCATTCAGACGTCCGGATGCGTTTTGCGGATCCGATCCATCTATCAGTGCATCCGTAAAAATCATGCGGACATCTGAATGGAGCTTTACAGGGGGGTGATCAGGGAGTCTATATGGGGTGATCACCACAGTCATTGATCACGCCCCTGTAAGGCTTCATTCAGACGTCCGGATGCGTTTTGGGGATCCGATCCATCTATCAGTGGATCCGTAAAAATCATGCGGACGTCTGAATGGAGCTTTACAGGGGGTTGATCAATGACAGGGGGGTGATCAGGGAGTCTATATGGGGTGATAACCACAGTCAGTGATCACGCCCCTGTAAGGCTTCATTAGGACGTCCGGATGCGTTTTGCGTATCCGATCCATCTATCAGTGCATCCGTAAAAATCATGCGGACATCTGAATGGAGCTTTACAGGGGGGTGATCAATGACAGGGGGGTAATCAATGACAGGGGGGTGATCAGGGAGTCTATATGGGGTGATCACCACAGTCATTGATCACGCCCCTGTAAGGCTTCATTCAGACGTACGGATGCGTTTTGCGGATCCGATCCATCTATCAGTGGATCCGTAAAAATCATGCGGACGTCTGAATGGAGCTTTACAGGGGGTTGATCAATGACAGGGGGGTAATCAATGACAGGGGGGTGATCAGGGAGTCTATATGGGGTGATCAGGGGCTAATAAGGGGTTAATAAGTGACGGGGGTGGGGTGTGGTGTAGTGTAGTGGTGCTTGGTGCTACTTTACTGAGCTACCTGTGTCCTCTGGTGGTCGATCCAAACAAAGGGGACCACCAGAGGACCAGGTAGCAGGTATATTAGACACTGTTATCAAAACAGCGTCTAATATACCTGTTAGGGGTTAAAAAAAACACATCTCCAGCCTACCAGCGAACGATCGCCGCTGGCAGGCTGGAGATCAACTCTCTTACCTTCCGTTCCTGTGAGCGCGCGCGCCTGTGTGCGCGCGTTCACAGGAAATCTCGCGTCTCGCGAGAGGACGCGCCGGCGCGTCCAGGAGGAATAAATCAACCACCTCCAGGACGCGTCTGTGCGTACAGCGGTCCGGAGGTGGTTAATACTTCACTTTTATTATAATTTGCTAAAAATTGAAATGTACTGGACATGTGTGCAATTACACTCTTTAATTGAAATTAGACAAGACCAAAAAATAATAAATTAAAAACACAATGCACCTCTGCACTGTGAGTGTGTACTATTTAAACCTCCAGGTGGCTGCGGCCACTCATTGCTGTCCATTGCCCCTGAAGAAGCCAGAACACTGGCGAAACATGTCGGGGGACAGCTGTAGATTTTAAACTGCTCTGCACCTCTCCACTGCATTAGCACCTAGCGGCCAGACATTGATGGTGTTGTGTCGGTCTCACTGTTTAATCAATAGGGCGACTACTGCTGGCCACTGAGTTGGTTGTAACGGTCCCCAACGTTACTACTTTCTCCTATCAGCAAAGCCCTATGTATGTAGAGGGATTAATCACTACTCCCCTACTAGCTTATTAAGTTGTCATCACAACAATTTTTTGTTACAAGTGAGCCACACATGGTGCTGTGGTAGTGTCATCCTCTCGGTGGAGTTATTAGTAGCAATTTGTGCATAACCATACAAGGTGGTAGATAGTGCACATTTCTCACACTTTCACTGTGCACTGCATGCCACTCACAGTGCAGAGGTGCATTGTGTTTTTAATTTATTATTTTTTGGTCTTGTCTAATTTCAATTAAAGAGTGTAATTGCACACATGTCCAGTACATTTCAATTTTTAGCGAATTATAATAAAAGTGAAGTATTAATTTATACCTGGGTCAAGACAGGTTCTATTGCCTAATTAGGCGTTTGTAAATACTTTAGTATTAGTGGCACAATACTCAAAAGAAAGCTAGGAATGATCGCTTTTTGCAGACCTTTTGGTTCTCTGGTTATTACCAAGAGGGAAAACTGTGAATAGACACCCTACTCAAACGGGCAGAGACCTAGTGTTAGCCATTGCTATTTCAGTCAGTAATAGTAAATAGTCTAATTCAGCACTCTAACTATCCTTGGGTACCCTTAGAGCACACCCTAAGCACAAGCTAAGGGCGGTTTGGTTTTAAGTAAGGGTGTATGTAACACCCCAGAGTGGTGTTACCACTTCTGCACCTTGCTACTAGCTTTTATGGTCTAACCTGTATGTCACCTATATATTTATTTCCAGGTCACTCAACACTGTGCATTTATAATAATGTTATGTAACTGTTTATGTAATGTGCATGGTTCACCAGCAGATGGCAGCAAACACGGCAGAGCTATAGTTAGATAGAATGGAACTCACCATTCCATTCTCTCCCCTTTGGGCAGAAGTGGGCCAGTACTGCTTGCTACCAGAAGGAGGTGGGGCAGTTCTGGTATGTGCTGGTTGAGACTCTATGTTGGAGATTCCAGGATTCTAACCTATTCCTTGGCTGAAGATAAGTCTGACTAAAAAGTGAAGTGCAACATAAAGAAGAAGCCAAGTTACCAAGTCAGCTTGTCAGTACAGCAGAGTGAGAGAAGGATAGAGCAAAGTTGAGTTTGCCTGCCAGTTCAATGCTAAAGCATGCTGGAATCAAGACCAAGCCTGTAAACTGTTTGAAGAAACGTTTATTCAAAGTAGAGCTGCCATTGAACTTGATCTCAAGGTCTGGACTGAAGTTATTCTTTCCAATCCCTCAATTATTCTGCCTATTTATTGCTTCGGAGCCAAAGCCTGGGGTCCAGCCGTATAAAGGTAGGAGCACCGTGACACATAAAGAAACAGATAGGCCGCACTATACCACTCGGCATTCCTCCTACACCTGGGTTGCGTTATAGGAGGGCCTGGGGGGAGGCGCCTATTGCACATAGTTTTAGCTTTTGCCACTAAAACATAGGGGAAATTCTTAAAAATGCAATTAATATAATAGTTATTATCTTTTAATTGCACTTAGCTCATGATAAGAATCTAAGCAAACACATCTTTCCCTTGAATTTCTATCATGACATCACAGTAGGAATCCAAAAAGGTGTGTGTGATAATTATCACATTAATTGCATTTCTCAAGAATTGTCCCTACATTTTAGTGGTATGATAACTGGGAAAGCTAAAACCAAGGGCAGCAGGGGAAACTGACACTAAATGGAACATTATTTTAAACTCTATTATATACTGTATATAAAAATGAATTTATGTCTGTCTGTTCTTTATGCACAGCCAAACGACTCGATCTGCACCTAATTTGGCACAGAGATACATCAGGTGTCCGGGAAGATTTTAGACGGGGTCTCAGTTCTCTAGAACGTACCTTTCCAGAGATATTCCGGAAAAAAATGTAATAGCCAATAGGACCTCCCAGCTTCACTTACATTCTAACTTCCTAGTCACATGACCCTTATTATCCAATAGAAACTTGCAGGTCCTTCTGTCTTGACATACACAGTTACACCAGGTTTCCATAACAACCATTTTTCCTTCACTGTTAGAGGTCACTGTTAAGGGGGGCGTGGTGCTGTGGAGGTCACTGTTAAGGGGCAAGGTGCTATGGATGTCACATTTTAAGAGGGCAGGGTGCTGTGGAAGTATTATATTAAGGGGATGGTGTGGGGTAGAGGTCTTATATTAAGGGGGCGTGGCATAGTGGGGGGTCATTCTTAAAGGGGTGGAATGCTGTGGAGATCACTGTTAAGAGGGCAGGCTGCTGTTGAGGTCAATGTCAAGGGGGTGGGGCCCTGTTGAGGTCACTCTTAAGGGGTATATCGCTGTGGAGGATCAGTGTTAAGGGGCAGGGTACTGTGGCGGTCAATGTTAATGGGGTAGGGTGCTGTATAGGTCACTGTTAATGGGGCGGGCGCTATACAGGTTAGTTTTTGAGGGGAAAGGCATTGTGGGTGACTGTTACGAGGATGGGCCACTGCGGAGGTCACTTTTAAGGGGCGGGCCACTGTGTAGACCAGTGTAAAGGGGCAGGGCACTGCGGAGCACACAGGGGTTCTGTGGAGGTCAATGTTAAGGGGGCAGGCTTCTGTAAAGATCACTGTTAAACAGGTGGTGTACTTGGGAGGTCACTGTTAAGGGGGCGAGGTACTGTGCATGTCATTGTTAAGAGGGTGGGCCTCTGTGGAGGTCACTGTTAAGGGAGCTGGCTGCTGTGAAGGTCCAAGTTAAGGGGGTGGGCTGCTGTGGAGGTCACTGTTATGGAGAACACTGTGGATAGCTTTTAACCTCACACAAACATGAAATGAAATAGTTAAAATATACAGAAGCGGGGTTATTCTGCTAGTAATTAATAATTTTACCAATGTGTAGCATCCTTCCTGCCTCCCATGCCATCACTGGATTCTGAGAAACTGTAATTATAACTGGTAAGTGTTAACAGAGGAGATCAACAATAAAACTAAATGTTTTTCAAAGGTCCCCATGGAATCGGTTTCCAGAGTCATAATTACATAATTTATATAACAGGAATATTATTTTTCATGCCAAGAATTTCTATCCAACCCACACTTCAAAATCCATAGCTAATCTGTCAAAACATTCACTTGCCAACAGTACTAATTTTGGCAGGACAGTCCCACGAGACGGCAAATATATGGAATTTGTGAAGAATTTCTTTCATCCTCATCTCATAACTTAGTTAAAGGGAACCTGACATCAAATTTATGCTGCCCATACTAACGGCAGAATAAAGTAGAGAACAGTGAGTTGATTTCAGCGGTCTGTGATTTAAAAGTGAAAAGTAAGTGGTTGCCGAGAACCAACTTCACAATCATTGCAGACTGGACATGGTAAAGAGTCACGGACACCTGAGAAGAGTCATGGTTATTCATAAATCCCTGCTCTCCCTGCCCACCTGCTGATGACTGACAGTCTTCTACCTAGTTTTCTTTTTTTTATCTCTAGGAGAGAACTGACAATAATCAGCAGATGGGCGGGAGACAGTGGCGTGCCGGGGGGGGGGGGGGGGCATCCACCCCGGGTGTCAGGCTGTCAGCTATACAGGAGAGTGCTGCCTGAGCAGCAGCGCCCGGCCCAATGTCTCTGCAAGGAAGGAGATCTGTGATTCTCTTAGGAGAAAGGACCTTTGATTAAATCATCACCATGTGACCAGTAAAATAATTACTGGTCACATGGCTATGAGGTCCTTTCTCTCTACCAGGAGTGTTGCTGCAGAAGTTTGCTATAACTGTGGAGCTTTTTGTTTGTGTGAAGATTTCATCAGGAAAAGGTGACAGGGGCTGTTATGCTATTATACTGGAGGCTATTGTATAGTGTGGGGTGCTGTACTGCTCTGTGTATACTGTGGGGTGCTGTATATTGTGGAGTGCTATACTGCTCTACTGTAGTGTATATTGTGGAGTGCTATACTGCTCTACTGTATACTGGGGTGCTGCATACTGTGGGTTGCTATATACTGTGGGGTGCTGTATACTGTGGGGTGCTATATACTGTATATTATAGGATACTGTATACTGTGCGGTGCTTTACTGCTCTACTGTATACTGTGGGGTGCTGTATACTGTGGGGTGTGTATACTATGGGGTGCTGTATACTGTGGGGTGCTATATACTGTATACTGTGGGGTGCTGTATACTGTGAGGTACTGTATACTGTGGGGTGCTGTATACTGTATATTGTAGGGTGCTGTATACTGTGGGGTGTTATACTGCTCTACTGTATACTGTGGGGTGCTATAATGTATGCTATAGGATGCTATACTGCATACTGTGGGGTGTTATACTATGTATTGCATACTGTGGGGTACTATATACTGTGGGATGCTGTATACTGTGGGGTGCTATACTATATATTGCATACTGTGGGGTACTGTATACTATAGGGTGCTTTACTGCATACTGTGGGGTACTGTATACTGTGGGGTACTGTATACTAAAGGATGCTGTATACTGTGTGGTGCTATACTGCTCTACTGTATACTGTGGGGTATTATACTGTATGCTATAGGATGCTATACTGCAGACTGTGGGGTGCTGTATACTGTGTACTGCATACTATGAGGTACTGTATACTGGACGGTGTTATATACTGTGTACTGTGGGGTACTTTATAATGTGGGGTACTGTATACTGTGGGGTACTGTATATTGTGGGGTGCTGTATATTGTGGGGTGCTATACTATATATTGCATACTGTGGGGTACTGTATACTATAGGGTGCTTTACTGCATACTGTGGGGTGCTGTATACTATAGGGTGCTATACTGCATACTGTTGGGTGCTGTATACTATAGGGTGCTATACTGTGGGGTGCTGTATACTATAGTGTGCTATACTGTATACTGTGGGGTGCTGTATACTATAGTGTTCTATACTGTATACTGTGGGGTTCTATATACTATAGGGTGCTATACTGCATACTGTATACTATAGGGTGCTATACTGCATACTGTGGGGTGCTGTATACTATAGGGTGCTATTCTGCATACTGTGGGGTGCTGTATACTATAGTGTGCTATACTGCATACTGTTGGGTGCTGTATACTATAGGTTGCTATACTGCATACTGTGGGGTGCTGTATACTATAGGGTGCGATACTGCATACTCTGGGGTATTGTATACTATAGGGTGCTATACTGCATACTGTGGGGTGCTGTATACTATAGGGTGCTATACTGCATACTATGGGGTACTCTATACTGGGCGGTGTTATATACTGTATATTGTGGGGTATTACACTGTATACTGCAGAGTGTTGTACGCTATACACTATGAGGGGCTGAAGGTGTTATACAATAGACGTCAATTCAACAAATCTGACCTAGATAAATGAAGGATATTAGTTACTCCTAAATAAAAACTGGCCCCCCTACGGCTGATAACCCCCAATTTACATTTATCCTATAATCTGTAATAATAATTCCACTCCATAAGTCCTCCGACCACTAAACACTGGCGAGCTATCGTATCTGTGTTCACTCCTGCACCAGGGATGTGGTTCTGTCATCACTCATCCCTCTATTGCTTCCTTTTCATTGATTAATCGCATTGATTATATGGTTTAGGGTCAGCACTGACGATAGCCGTCCTCTAAAATCGCTTCATACGTTGCCCCCAAAATGTTTGCCAGATCCCTGGCATTCTCAGGGGTAATGGGCAACGACTAGGGATGAGCGAACCCAAACTGTATAGTTCGGGTTCGTACCGAATTTTGGGGTGTCTGTAACACGGACCCGAACCCGAACATTTTCGTAAAAGTCCGGGTTCGGTGTTCGGCGCTTTCTTGGCGCTTTTTGAAAGGCTGCAAAGCAGCCAATCAACAAGCGTCATACTACTTGCCCCAAGAGGCCATCACAGCCTTGCCTACTATTGGCATGGCTGTGATTGGCCAGTGCAGCATGTGACCCAGCCTCTATATAAGCTTGGGTCACGTAGCGCTGCACGTCACTCTGCTGATTCAAGCATAGGGAGAGGTTGCAGCTGCGACGTTAGGGCGAGATTAGGCAGATTAACTCCTCCAAAAGACTTCATTCTGTGATCGATCTGCAGCTGTGGATCATTGAAGTGCTAATATTGACTTGCTCACGTTTTTGAGGCTGCCCAGAGCGTTTTTAGATCACTTTTTTTCTGGGGTGATCGGCGGCCATTTTGTGGCTTGTGGTGCGCCAGCACAAGCTATCACCAAGTGTATTTAACCATCAATAGTGTGGTTATTTTGTGCTATATCCTACATCAGCTGCAGGCTGAGCCTGTGTCACCGAAGTGCATTTAACGATCAACAGTCTGGTTATTTTTTGGCCATATACTACATCAGCTGCAGGCTGAACCTGTGTCACCGAAGTGCATTTAACCATCAACAGTCTGATTATTTTTTGGCCATATACTACATCTGGTGCAGGCTGAGCCTGTGTCACCCAAGTGCATTTAACCATCAACAGTGTGGTTATTTTTTGGCCATATACTACATCAGGGGCAAGTTGAGCCTGTCACCCAGCGCCTAAAAAATAGACCTGACATTTCTATTTAACCAAATCTGTACTGTTTTAGCTGGTCAAGTTATTTGTAGTGACCGTAAAAGCACAGTTTTTGTTCTGGGTTGAAAAACTATTCCCAAATTTGCCATTCTCAAAATAACTAGTTTCTGGTATATGAGGCCTACTTGAAATCTATCCCAAAAAGGATATCTTACATTGAATGTGCTGATAGTGTCATTCAGAAAAACCTAAGACACACGCTAGCGTGCAGATAGAAGTCTGATTCTGTGATTAAACCTATACCTGTCACACAGCGCAAAAAAAAACAGGCCTCACATCTCTATTCAACCAAATCTGTACTGTTTTAGCTGGTCAAGTTATTTGTAGTGACCGTAAAAGCAGACTTTTTGTTCTGGGTTGAAAAACTATTCCCAAATTTGCCATTCTCAAAATTGTGGTGAACGGGAACAATGAGGAAAACATCTAATAAGGGACGCGGACGTGGACATGGTCGTGGTGGTGTTAGTGGACCCTCTGGTGCTGGGAGAGAACGTGGCCGTTCTGCCACAGCCACACGTCCTAGTGTACCAACTACCTCAGGTCCCAGTAGCCGCCAGAATTTACAGGGATATTTGGTGGGGCCCAATGCCGTTCTAAGGATGGTAAGGCCTGAGCAGGTACAGGCATTAGTCAATTGGGTGGCCGACAGTGCATTCAGCACGTTCACATTATCTCCCACCCAGTCTTCTGCAGAAAGCGCACAGATGGCGCATGAAAACCAAGCCCATCAGTCTGTCACATCACCCCCATGCATATCAGGGAAACTGTCTGACCCTCAAGTTATGCAGCAGTCTCTTATGCTGTTTGAAGACTCTGCTGCCAGGGTTTCCCAAGGGCATCCACCTAGCCCTTCACCAGGGGTGAAAGAGATAGAATGCACTAACGCACAACCACTTATGTTTCCTGATGATGAGGACATGGGAATACCACCTCAGCACGTCTCTGATGATGACGAAACACAGGTGCCAACTGCTGCGTCTTTCTGCAGTGTGCAGACTGAACAGGAGGTCAGGGGTCAAGACTGGGTGGAAGACGATGCAGGGGACGATGAGGTCCTAGACCCCACATGGAATGAAGGTCGTGCCACTGACTTTCACAGTTCGGAGGAAGAGGCAGTGGTGAGACCGAGCCAACAGCGTAGCAAAAGAGGGAGCAGTGGGCAAAATCAGAACACCCGCCGCCAAGAGACTCCGCCTGCTACTGACCGCCGCCATCTGGGACCGAGCACCCCAAAGGCAGCTTCAAGGAGTTCCCTGGCATGGCACTTCTTCAAACAATGTGCTGACGACAAGACCCGAGTGGTTTGCACGCTGTGCCATCAGAGCCTGAAGCGAGGCATTAACGTTCTGAACCTTAGCACAACCTGCATGACCAGGCATCTGCATGCAAAGCATGAACTGCAGTGGAGTAAACACCTTAAAAACAAGGAAGTCACTCAGGCTCCCCCTGCTGCCTCTTCTGCTGCTGCCGCCTCGGCCTCTTCTGCTGCTGCCGCCGTCTCGGCCTCTTCTGCTGCTGCTGCCGCCGCCGCCTCGGCCTCTTCCTCTGCCTCTGGAGGAACGTTGGCACCTGCCGCCCAGCAAACATGGGATGTACCACCAACACCACCACCTGCGTCACCAAGCATCTCAACCATGTCACACGGCAGCGTTCAGCTCTCCATCTCACAAACATTTGAGAGAAAGCGTAAATTCCCACCTAGCCACCCTCGATCCCTGGCCCTGAATGCCAGCATTTCTAAACTACTGGCCTATGAAATGCTGTCATTTAGGCTGGTGGACACACACAGCTTCAAACAGCTCATGTCACTTGCTGTCCCACAGTATGTTGTTCCCAGCCGCCACTACTTCTCCAAAAGAGCCGTGCCTTCCCTGCACAAACAAGTGTCCGATAAAATCAAGTGTGCACTGCGCAACGTCATCTGTGGCAAGGTCCACCTAACCACAGATACGTGGACCAGTAAGCACGGCCAGGGACGCTATATCTCCCTAACTGCACACTGGGTAAATGTAGTGGCGGCTGGGCCCCAGGCGGAGAGCTGTTTGGCGCACGTCCTTCCGCCGCCAAGGATCGCAGGGCAACATTCTTTGCCTCCTGTCTCCTCCTCCTCCTACTCAGCTTCCTCCTCCTCTTCTTCCACCTGCTCATCCAGTCAGCCACACACCTTCACCACCAACTTCAGCACAGCACGGGGTAAACGTCAGCAGGCCATTCTGAAACTCATATGTTTGGGGGACAGGCCCCACACCGCACAGGAGTTGTGGCGGGGTATAGAACAACAGACCGACGAGTGGTTGCTGCCGGTGAGCCTCAAGCCCGGCCTGGTGGTGTGCGATAATGGGCGAAATCTCGTTGCAGCTCTGGGACTAGCCGGTTTGAAGCACATCCCTTGCCTGGCGCATGTGCTGAATTTGGTGGTGCAGAAGTTCATTCGCAACTACCCCGACATGTCAGAGCTGCTGCATAAAGTGCGGGCCGTCTGTTCGCGCTTCCGGCGTTCACACCCTGCCGCTGCTCGCCTGTCTGCGCTACAGCGTAACTTCGGCCTTCCCGCTCACCGCCTCATATGCGACGTACCCACCAGGTGGAACTCCACCTTGCATATGCTGGACAGACTGTGCGAGCAGCAGCAGGCCATAGTGGAGTTTCAGCTGCAGCACGCACGGGTCAGTCGCACTGTGGATCAGACACACTTCACCACCAATGACTGGGCCTTCATGCGAGACCTGTGTGCCCTGTTGCGCTGTTTCGAGTACTCCACCAACATGGCCAGTGGCGATGACACCGTTATCAGCGTAACAAAACCACTTCTATGTCTCCTTGAGAAAACACTTAGGGCGATGATGGAAGAGGAGGTGGCCCAGGAGGAAGAGGGGTCATTTTTAGCACTTTCAGGCCAGTCTCTTCGAAGTGACTCAGAGGGAGGTTTTTTGCAACACCAGAGGCCAGGTACAAATGTGGCCAGACAGGGCCCACTACTGGAGGACGAGGATGAGGAGGAGGTGGAGGAGGATGAGGATGAAGCATGTTCACAGCGGGGTGGCACCCAAAGCAGCTCGGGCCCATCACTGGTGCGTGGCTGGGGGGAAACACAGGACGATGACGATACGCCTCCCACAGAGGACAGCTTGTCCTTACCTCTGGGAAGCCTGGCACACATGAGCGACTACATGCTGCAGTGCCTGCACAACGACAGCAGAGTTGCCCACATTTTAACGTGTGCGGACTACTGGGTTGCCACCCTGCTGGATCCCCGGTACAAAGACAATGTGCCCACCTTACTTCTTACACTGGAGCGTGATAAGAAGATGCGCGAGTACAAGCGCACGTTGGTAGACGCGCTACTGAGAGCATTCCCAAATGTCACAGGGGAACCAGTGGAAGCCCAAGGCGTAGGCAGAGGAGGAGCAAGAGGTCGCCAACGCAGCTGTGTCACGCCCAGCTCCTCTGAGGGCAGGGTTAGCATGGCAGAGATGTGGAAAAGTTTTGTCAACATGCCACAGCTAAGTGCACCACCACCTGATAAGGAACATGTTAGCAGGAGGCAACATTTCACTAACATGGTGGAATAGTACCTGTGCACACGCCTCCACGTACTGACTGATGGTTCGGCCCCATTCAACTTCTGGGTCTCCAAATTGTCCACGTGGCCAGAGCTAGCCTTTTATGCCTTGGAGGTACTGGCCTGCCCGGCGGCCAGCGTTTTGTCTGAACATGTATTCAGCACGGCAGGGGGCGTCATTACAGACAAACGCAGCCGCCTGTCTACAGCCAATGTGGACAAGCTGACGTTCATAAAAATAAACCAGGCATGGATCCCACAGGACCTGTCCATCCCTTGTGCAGATTAGATATTAACTACCTCCCCTTAACAATATATTATTCTACTCCAGGGCACTTCCTCATTCAATACTATTTTTAATTTCATTTTACCATTATATTGCGGGGCAACCCAAAGTTGAATGAACCTCTCCTCTGTCTGGGTGCCGGGGCCTAAATGTGTGACAGTGGCCTGTTCCAGTGGTGGGTGACGTGAAGCCTGATTCTCTGCTATGACATGAAGACTTATTCTGTGCTGACATGAAGCCAGATTCTCTGTTACGTGACCTCTCTCCTCTGCCTTGGGTGCCGGGGCCTAAATATGTGACAGTGGCCTGCTCCAGTGGTGGGTGACGTGAAGACTGATTCTCTGCTATGACATGAAGACTTATTCTGTGCTGACATGAAGCCAGATTCTCTGTTACGCGACCTCTCTCCTCTGCCTGGGTGCCTGGGCCTAAATGTGTGACAGTGGCCTGTTCCAGTGGAGGGTGACGTGATGGCTGATTCTCTGCTATGACATGAAGACTGATTCTGCGCTGACATAAGGCCAGATTCTCTGTTACTGGACCTCTCTCCTCTGCCTGGGTGCCTGGGCCTAAATGTGTGACAGTGGCCTGTTCCAG
This sequence comes from Bufo bufo, assembly GCF_905171765.1. Taxonomy (NCBI): domain Eukaryota; kingdom Metazoa; phylum Chordata; class Amphibia; order Anura; family Bufonidae; genus Bufo; species Bufo bufo. Next base: position 739,506,795 of record NC_053389.1, on the reverse strand, counting down.
TGGTGGGTGACGTGATGCCTGATTCTCTGCTATGACATGAAGACAGATTCTGTGCTGACATAAGGCCAGATTCTCTGTTACGGGACCTCTCTCCTCTGCCTGGGTGCCTGGGCCTAAATGTGTGACAGTGGCCTGTTCCAGTGGTGGGTGACGTGAAGCCTGATTCTCTGCTATGACATGAAGACTGATTCTGCGCTGACATAAGGCCAGATTCTCTGTTACGGGACCTCTCTCCTCTGCCTGGGTGCCTGGGCCTAAATGTGTGACAGTGGCCTGTTCCAGTGGTGGGTGACGTGAAGCCTGATTCTCTGCTATGACATGAAGACTGATTCTGCGCTGACATAAGGCCAGATTCTCTGTTACGGGACCTCTCTCCTCTGCCTGGGTGCCTGGGCCTAAATGTGTGACAGTGGCCTGTTCCAGTGGTGGGTGACGTGATGCCTGATTCTCTGCTATGACATGAAGACAGATTCTGTGCTGACATAAGGCCAGATTCTCTGTTACAGGACCTCTCTCCTCTGTCTGGGTGCCAGGGCCTAAATGTGTGACAGTGGCCTGTTCCAGTGGTGGGTGACGTGAAGCCTGATTCTCTGCTATGACATGAAGACTGATTCTGCGCTGACATAAGGCCAGATTCTCTGTTACAGGACCTCTCTCCTCTGTCTGGGTGCCTGGGCCTAAATGTGTGACAGTGGCCTGTTCCAGTGGTGGGTGACGTGAAGCCTGATTCTCTGCTATGACATGAAGACTGATTCTGCGCTGACATAAGGCCAGATTCTCTGTTACGGGACCTCTCTCCTCTGCCTGGGTGCCGGGGCCTAAATGTGTGACAGTGGCCTGTTCCAGTGGTGGGTGACGTGATGCCTGATTCTCTGCTATGACATGAAGACAGATTCTGTGCTGACATAAGGCCAGATTCTCTGTTACAGGACCTCTCTCCTCTGTCTGGGTGGCGGGGCCTAAATGTGTGACAGTGGCCTGTTCCAGTGGTGGGTGACGTGAAGCCTGATTCTCTGCTATGACATGAAGACTGATTCTGTGCTGATATGAAGCCAGATTCTCTGCTATGGCATGAAGAGACTGATTCTGTGCTGACATGAAGCCAGATTCTTTGCTATGGCATGAAGAGACTGATTCTCTGCTGACGTGAAGCCAGATTCGCTGCTATGGGACCTCTGTCCAATTGATATTGGGTCATTTTTATTTTTTTTATTTTTATTTTAATTCATTTCCCTATCCACATTTGTTTGCAGGGGATTTACCTACATGTTTCTGCCTTTTGCAGCCCTCTAGCTCTTTCCTGGGCTGTTTTACAGCCTTTTTAGTGCCCAAAAGTTCGGGTCCCCATTGACTTCAATGGGGGTTCGGGTTCGGGACGAAGTTCGGCCGAACTTCTCGAACCCGAACATCCAGGTGTTCGCTCAACTCTATGGTCAAATTATTTGTAGTGACCGTAAAAGCACAGTTTTTGTTCTGGGTTGAAAAACTATTCCCAAATTTGCCATTCTCAAAATTAGTAGTTTCTGCTATATCAGGCCTACTTTAAATCTATCCCAAAAAGGGTATATTAGATTCAAGGTGCTGATAGTGTCATTCTGAAAAACGTAACACACACGCTACAGTGCAGATACAAGTCTAATTCTGTGATTAAAGGTATATCTGTCACACAGCGCCTAAAAAATAGGCCTGACATTTATATTCCTCCAAATCAGTACTGTTTTAGCTGGTCAAATTATTTGTAGTGACCGTAAAAGCACAGTTTTTGTTCTGGGTTGAAAAACTATTCCCAAATTTGCCATTCTCAAAATTAGTCGTTTCTGCTATATCAGGCCTACTTTAAATCTATCCCAAAAACGCTACAGTGCAGATACAAGTCTAATTCTGTGATTAAAGGTATACCTGTCACACAGTGCCTAAAAAATAGGCCTGACATTTATATTCAGCTAAATCTGCCATTACTGGTGTGCCTGTATTAGTGTAATACGGTACCTAAATAGATAGCCAGACAGTGTTAGGTGTCTGTAAAAAAAGGCCTGAATTTTAATTCAATACATTGGCCCAAATAATATTTTTCTTATTGTGGTGACTGGTAACAATGAGGAAAACATCTAGTAAGGGACGCGGATGTGGACATGGTCGTGGTGGTGTTAGTGGACCCTCTGGTGCTGGCAGAGGACGTGGCCATTCTGCCACAGCCACACGTCCTAGTGTACCAACTACCTCAGGTCCCAGTAGCCGCCAGAATTTACAGGGATATTTGGTGGGGCCCAATGCCGTTCTAAGGATGGTAAGGCCTGAGCAGGTACAGGCATTAGTCAATTGGGTGGCCTACAGTGCATCCAGCACGTTCACATTATCTCCCACCCAGTCTTCTGCAGAAAGCGCACAGATGGCGCATGAAAACCAAGCCCATCAGTCTGTCACATCACCCCCATGCATATCAGGGAAACTGTCTGAGCCTCAAGTTATGCAGCAGTCTCTTATGCTGTTTGAAGACTCTGCTGCCAGGGTTTCCCAAGGGCATCCACCTAGCCGTTCCCCAGGGGTGGAAGAGATAGAATGCACTAACGCACAACCACTTATGTTTCCTGATGATGAGGACATGGGAATACCACCTCAGCACGTCTCTGATGATGACGAAACACAGGTGCCAACTGCTGCGTCTTTCTGCAGTGTGCAGACTGAACAGGAGGTCAGGGATCAAGACTGGGTGGAAGACGATGCAGGGGACGATGAGGTCCTAGACCCCACATGGAATGAAGGTCGTGCCACTGACTTTCACAGTTCGGAGGAAGAGGCAGTGGTGAGACCGAGCCAACAGCGTAGCAAAAGAGGGAGCAGTGGGCAAAATCAGAACACCTGCCGCCAAGAGACTCCGCCTGCTACTGACCGCCGCCATCTGGGACCGAGCACCCCAAAGGCAGCTTCAAGGAGTTCCCTGGCATGGCACTTCTTCAAACAATGTGCTGACGACAAGACCCGAGTGGTTTGCACGCTGTGCCATCAGAGCCTGAAGCGAGGCATTAACGTTCTGAAACTTAGAACAACCTGCATGACCAGGCACCTGCATGCAAAGCATGAACTGCAGTGGAGTAAACACCTTAAAAACAAGGAAGTCACTCAGGCTCCCCCTGCTACCTCTTCTGCTGCTGCCGCCTCGGCCTCTTCTGCTGCTGCCGCCTCGGCCTCTTCCTCTGCCTCTGGAGGAACGTTGGCACCTGCCGCCCAGCAAACATGGGATGTACCACCAACACCACCACCTGCGTCACCAAGCATCTCAACCATGTCACACGGCAGCGTTCAGCTCTCCATCTCACAAACATTTGAGAGAAAGCGTAAATTCCCACCTAGCCACCCTCGATCCCTGGCCCTGAATGCCAGCATTTCTAAACTACTGGCCTATGAAATGCTGTCATTTAGGCTGGTGGACACAGACAGCTTCAAACAGCTCATGTCGCTTGCTGTCCCACAGTATGTTGTTCCCAGCCGCCACTACTTCTCCAAGAGAGCCGTGCCTTCCCTGCACAACCAAGTGTCCGATAAAATCAAGTGTGCACTGCTCAACGCCATCTGTGGCAAGGTCCACCTAACCACAGATACGTGGACCAGTAAGCACAGCCAGGGACGCTATATCTCCCTAACTGCACACTGGGTAAATGTAATGGCGGCTGGGCTCCAGGCGGAGAGCTGTTTGATGCACGTCCTTCCGCCGCCAAGGATCGCAGGGCAACATTCTTTGCCTCCTGTCTCCTCCTCCTCCTACTCAGCTTCCTCCTCCTCTTCTTCCACCTGCTCATCCAGTCAGCCACACACCTTCACCACCAACTTCAGCACAGCCCGGGGTAAACGTCAGCAGGCCGTTCTGAAACTCATATGTTTGGGGGACAGGCCCCACACCGCACAGGAGTTGTGGCGGGGTATAGAACAACAGACCGACGAGTGGTTGCTGCCGGTGAGCCTCAAGCCCGGCCTGGTGGTGTGCGATAATGGGCGAAATCTCGTTGCAGCTCTGGGACTAGCCGGTTTGACGCACATCCCTTGCCTGGCGCATGTGCTGAATTTGGTGGTGCAGAAGTTCATTCGCAACTACCCCGACATGTCAGAGCTGCTGCATAAAGTGCGGGCCATCTGTTCGCGCTTCCGGCATTCACACCCTGCCGCTGCTCACCTGTCTGCGCTACAGCGTAACTTCGGCCTTCCCGGTCACCGCCTCATATGCGACGTGCCCACCAGGTGGAACTCCACCTTGCACATGCTGGACAGACTGTGCGAGCAGCAGCAGGCCATAGTGGAGTTTCAGCTGCAGCACGCACGGGCCAGTCGCACTGCGGAACAGCACCACTTCACCACCAATAACTGGGCCTCCATGCGAGACCTGTGTGCCCTGTTGCGCTGTTTCGAGTACTCCACCAACATGGCCAGTGGCGATGACGCCGTTATCAGCGTTACAATACCACTTCTATGTCTCCTTGAGAAAACACTTAGGGCGATGATGGAAGAGGAGGTGGCCCAGAAGGAAGAGGGGTCATTTTTAGCACTTTCAGGCCAGTCTCTTCGAAGTGACTCAGAGGGAGGTTTTTTGCAACAGCAGAGGCCAGGTACAAATGTGGCCAGACAGGGCCCACTACTGGAGGACGAGGAGGACGAGGATGAGGAGGAGGTGGAGGAGGATGAGGATGAAGCATGTTCACAGCGGGGTGGCACCCAAAGCAGCTCGGGCCCATCACTGGTGCGTGGCTGGGGGGAAACACAGGACGATGACGATACGCCTCCCACAGAGGACAGCTTGTCCTTACCTCTGGGCAGCCTGGCACACATGAGCGACTACATGCTGCAGTGCCTGCGCAACGACAGCAGAGTTGCCCACATTTTAACGTGTGCGGACTACTGGGTTGCCACCCTGCTGGATCCCCGGTACAAAGACAATGTGCCTACCTTACTTCCTACACTGGAGCGTGATAGGAAGATGCGCGAGTACAAGCGCACGTTGGTAGACGCGCTACTGAGAGCATTCCCAAATGTCACAGGGGAACCAGTGGAAGCCCAAGGCGAAGGCAGAGGAGGAGCAAGAGGTCGCCAACGCAGCTGTGTCACGGCCAGCTCCTCTGAGGGCAGGGTTAGCATGGCAGAGATGTGGAAAAGTTTTGTCACCACGCCACAGCTAACTGCACCACCACCTGATACGGAACGTGTTAGCAGGAGGCAACATTTCACTAACATGGTGGAACAGTACCTGTGCACACCCCTCCACGTACTGACTGATGGTTCGGCCCCATTCAACTTCTGGGTCTCCAAATTGTCCACGTGGCCAGAGCTAGCCATTTATGCCTTGGAGGTGCTGGCCTGCCCGGCGGCCAGCGTTTTGTCTGAACGTGTATTCAGCACGGCAGGGGGCGTCATTACAGACAAACGCAGCCGCCTGTCTACAGCCAATGTGGACAAGCTGACGTTCATAAAAATGAACCAGGCATGGATCCCACAGGACCTGTCCATCCCTTGTGCAGATTAGACATTAACTACCTCCCCTTAACAATATATTATTGTACTCCAGGGCACTTCCTTATTCAATCCTATTTTTATTTTCATTTTACCATTATATTGCGGGGCAACCCAAAGTTGAATGAACCTCTCCTCTATCTGGGTGCCTGGGCCTAAATATGTGACAGTGGCCTGTTCCAGTGGTGGGTGACGGGAAGCCTGATTCTCTGCTATGACATGAAGACTGATTCTGTGCTGACATGAAGCCAGATTCTCTGTTACGGGACCTCTCTCCTCTGTCTGGGTGCCGGGGCCTAAATATGTGACAGTGGCCTCTTCCAGTGGTGGGTGACGTGAAGCCTGATTCTCTGCTATGACATGAAGACTGATTCTGTGCTGACATGAAGCCAGATTCTCTGTTACGCGACCTCTCTCCTCTGTCTGGGTGCCAGGGCCTAAATGTGTGACAGTGGCCTCTTCCAGTGGTGGGTGACGGGAAGCCTGATTCTCTGCTATGACATGAAGACTGATTCTGTGCTGACATGAAGCCAGATTCTCTGTTACGGGACCTCTCTCCTCTGTCTGGGTGCCAGGGCCTAAATGTGTGACAGTGGCCTGTTCCAGTGGTGGGTGACGTGAAGCCTGATTCTCTGCTATGACATGAAGACTGATTCTGTGCTGACATGAAGCCAGATTCTCTGTTACGGGACCTCTCTCCTCTGTCTGGGTGCCAGGGCCTAAATGTGTGACAGTGGCCTGTTCCAGTGGTGGGTGACATGAAGCCTGATTCTCTGCTATGACATGAAGACTGATTCTGTGCTGACATGAAGCCAGATTCTCTGTTACGGGACCTCTCTCCTCTGTCTGGGTGCCAGGGCCTAAATGTGTGACAGTGGCCTCTTCCAGTGGTGGGTGACGTGAAACCTGATTCTCTGCTATGACATGAAGACTGATTCTGTGCTGACATGAAGCCAGATTCTCTGTTACGGGACCTCTCTCCTCTGTCTGGGTGCCAGGGCCTAAATGTGTGACAGTGGCCTGTTCCAGTGGTGGGTGACGTGAAGCCTGATTCTCTGCTATGACATGAAGACTGATTCTGTGCTGACATGAAGCCAGATTCTCTGTTACGGGACCTCTCTGCTCTGTCTGGGTGCCAGGGCCTAAATGTGTGACAGTGGCCTCTTCCAGTGGTGGATGACGTGAAGCCTGATTCTCTGCTATGACATGAAGACTGATTCTCTGCTGACATGAAGCCAGATTCTCTGCTTTGGCATGAAGAGACTGATTCTCTGCTGACATGAAGCCAGATTCTCTGCTATGGCATGAAGAGACTGATTCTCTGCTGACGTGAAGCCCGATTCTCTGCTATGGGACCTCTGTCCAATTGATATTGGTTAATTTTTATTATTTTTATTTTTATTTTAATTCATTTCCCTATGCACATTTGTTTGCAGGGGATTTACCTACATGTTGCTGCCTTTTGCAGCCCTCTAGCTCTTTCCTGGGCTGTTTTACAGCCTTTTTAGTGCCGAAAAGTTCGGGTCCCCATTGACTTCAATGGGGTTCGGGTCGGGTTCGGATCCCGAACCCGAACATTTCTGGGAAGTTCGGCCGAACTTCTCGAACCCGAACATCCAGGTGTTCGCTCAACTCTAGCAACGACACTATATAGCATAGTTTTCTTTAATCTTTGCCAGAAAAAAATAAACATGGGGCACAACGCACAGATGGGGATGGTCAGGGGAAATGGACAGAGGAGGCCCAAGATGGGTAAACAGCCCCCGGGACTATGATATACTTAATCCGCCCCTGGTGCGCGCTCTGATAAGCCAGGGAGCGCGCTCACGCCTATCTCCCTTGTATGCGCTCTGCTGGTCGATGCTCACCTTCCAGGTGGGAAATCCTTCCATCTTCCTTGTAGGTGCTTGCTCCAGTGCTCCTGAGCAAGAAAACAGCTGTGCTGTGCGGCCTGTGCCTTCTAGTGAAGTGACCACCTCACCAGTGTTGTGTGTGTCAGTGTGTGTCTGCAGATACACTGCCGACAAGCTGAAACTGCAAAAAGCACTGTAGTGTGTGGCAGTTAGGAGTGGTGCAGACAGTGGCACTGTGGTGTGTGGCAGTTAGGAGTGGTGCAGACAGTGGCACTGTGGTGTGTGGCAGTTAGGAGTGGTGCAGACAGTGGCACTGTGGTGTGTGGCAGAACAGTGTGCAGACAAGATGCAGCAGACTAGAAAGGTATTTTTTTCAGTTAAAGGGTTTCTACCACTTCGTTTGGACATATTTAGCTGTCAGACACTAGCGATCCGCTAGTGTCTGCTCTACCAAACAATGCTATTATAATAGCTTTTTGTGCAGCCGTTTCCATAAGTAATAAGCTTTTATCGATATGCTAATGAGCCTCTAGGTGCTATTCGGGCGTCTTTTCAGCACTTAGAGGCTCGGTCTACCTTCACAAAATGCCGCCCAGCGCGTCCCTCCAGCCTGCCCCTCTCCTCTGGAATGCGATCCTCCCTCTGAGTCAGCGGACGAATTCTCGCGCATGCGCCGTGCGCGTCTGTCTTCGGCGCAGGCGCAGTTAATGTCTGACCGCTTTCTGCACAGACATCTCCACTGCACCTGCGCCGATGACGTCATAGTGCTCCGAGGAACAGGCGCAGTGGAGATGTCTGTGCAGAAAGCGGTCAGACATTAACTGCGCCTGCGCCGAAGACAGACGCGCTGGGCGGCATTTTGTGAAGGTAGACCGAGCCTCTAGGTGCTGAAAAGACGCCCGCATAGCACCTAGAGGCTCATTAGCATATCGATAAAAGTTTGTTTTTTATGGAAACGGCTGCACAAAAAGCTATTATAATAGCATTGTTTGGTAGAGCAGACACTAGCGGATCGCCAGTGTCTGACAGCTAAATATGTCCAAACAAAGTGGTAGAAACCCTTTAAGGGCCTTGCTGTCTTGAATTTTCAATGGGGGAGGGGTGTTGAGGAGTCACACGGCTGCTGTCAGCCAGTGCCAGGACAGAAATTTACAAGGGGCCCAAATATGGATGGGAAAGGACCAGGCTTATTAACCTGTAGGATACCAGTGCCGTACCTGTACAGCGCTGCAGGACGTGACTTGAGTCCCAGCGCTGTACAGGTATGGGGGGATGATCAGGCAGGTGCAGGAGCTGTGCCCGTCCAATCAGCGGCACGGGTCTGGCTGTCACTGTCAGCTGAGCCCCTGCATCAGTGAAAACTCCAGCCCGCTCTTTAAAAACATAACATGATCCATCCCGTCAGGTAAACCTGTAAAAAAGAATATAAAAGCTGTGCAAAAACAGATGTTTTCTCTTCACCTTCCTTCACAAAATGTGTAATACCAAGCTTACATTGAATTTTCATGGTGACAGATTCCCTTAAAATTTTCATTTACCAGCAATTTTCTGTTTACTAGCGATAAAAAACGTTATTTCAAACAAAATAAATATTTCAGTATATTTAAATGTAAAAATAAAGTTTCTTATGGTTTCGGCGGGAGGAAGGGGGGTGCCAGAGAAAGCACCCGCCCCGGGTGCCAAATACCCTAGGCACGCCAGTGGTGAGAGAGCAGGAGATTATGGATAACCATGACTCTTCTTAAGTAGATTTGACTCTTTTCAAGGCCTGGGCTGCAATGATTAGGTTGCTGGTTCTCGGCAACCACTTTTAAGACTGAAATCAGCATTTCTGTCACTATTTTATGCTGCCGTCAGTACAGTCAGCATAAAGTTGATGACAGGTTCCCTTTTAAAACCTCTGCCCTGCTATCAAAAGGTCCTCATTAAATCATGCGTTACTCATTGTCAAATGTATTCCCATGAAACACATGCATTTTAATTAATGTCACATCCTTCACTATTTTTCTGTAGAAATAGATCTGTGAAGGCAGGTTAAAGGGGATACATACTATAAATAAACCTAATCAGAATTCATCTATCTTGCTGTCTGGGCACATCTAACTATCCACTTGTGTAAGAAAGAGTCTAAAAAATAGAACAGCTACCTGCTTCTCCTCTTTTTTTTTTTTACTATAATCTTTACTGTACTTTTTCCTTTTGCTTTCCAATTTTTTTCAAACATAAAAATGTACAAAAATAGTATAAAAAAAAGGCAAAACAATCCAGAGCATAAATGGCCAGCAAAAACAGGGCTCGTGTTATAATGACATATCCCTTGAGGTCATCTTCCTATTAGGCTACTTTCACACTTGTGGTGTTGTTTTCCAGTATTGAAATCCGGCAGAGGATCTCAATACCCTGACAAAAATGTTTCCGTTTGGTCCCCATGCATTCTGAATGGAAAGAGATCCGTTCAGGATGCATCAGGATGTCTTACGCTCCAGCAGCATTCCGTTTATGACCAGACACAAAAGCGCTGCAAGCTGCGGTTTTGTGTCCGGTCATAAAAATGGAAAAAGACGAATCCGAAACCAAAAACAATGAAAGTCAATGGTGACGGATCCGTTTTTTTTTAGAAGCCTAAAAAAGCGTCACCGATTGACTTTCAATTTATTTACTGACAGATCCGTTTTTTTCTGTTTCACACAACCGCATCCTAAGGGAACGGATGCATCCTGATGTGCAAAATCAAAACGGATCCATTTAATTCCGGTATCCTCTGCCAGATTTCAATACCAGAATTAACAACGCAAGTGTGAAAGTAGCCTATAATAAGCATCTAGCCCCTTTTCTTAAATGCTGTCGTAGTACCCGCCATTACTACCGCTTGGGGTAGAATATTCCATAGTGCAAATGCAATAACTGTAAAGAATCCTTCCCTGTATTGATGTCTGAATCGTCGTTCTTCCACACATAATGACTGTCCCCTGGTCCTCTGTAAAGTCCTTGGAATGAATAAATTAATTTGTGCCAGTTTTATATTGACCACACATGGATTACGGTATATGTACAGTAAATAAGATCACCTGTCAGACATGTTCCCCCAAGCTGAATGAGCCCAATTGTGGAAGGTCTCTCATCTATAAGAGACCTTCAATCCCATTTAAAGAATATATGTCCCCAGAAAATTACCTATTGTTTAAATTACGTTTATATGTTAAACATTTTTTTTAGAATTTGTGGCGATTTCTATTTAAATTTTCCCTGTCGCTATCTGGATTTAAAAATACCTAAAATCGTGCCTTCTATGCATTGGCCACTAGGCCTAATATTATAACTAACGTATGACTTCCTGCCTGTACAGATCTCACATTTCAGGACTAATCCCTTTATCATCACAAGCAGGATTACAATGACAGATATCACCTCTGTATAGATAACACAGGATCCACCATTAACAATAGGTGTTATCACAGCTTATCTACTCCCCTCCTGACCTCGGTACAGGTCACAGAGCATGCCTAGGAAACTCTCCCATAGAAGTCAATGAGGTCTTCTCCTGACCATTGTGTAAATGGACCATGTGGCTGCTCTCAAAGTGCAGAAAATCTTGACATATTTTAGACCCAGCTGCCAATTGTAAAAACTGCAGGATTTTAATACTTTTTTTTTTTCTTTTCTAAAGGGGGTTTCTGGTAGTACAATATTGATGATCTATCCTCAGGATAGGTTGTCAATATCTGATTAGTGTAGGTCCGAATCCCTGCACACCCGCCCATTGGCTGTTTGAAGAGGCCACAGCATTCTGTTGAGTGCTGTGGCCTCTTCTTATACCAGTGTAGAGCCGCACCGCCAATTAGGCGAGGTAAGGTGATCACCTCAGGCGGCACGGCCCTGGTGACAAGTGGGGGGCGGCAGCAGGGCAGTGGGAGATGATTGCTTCCGTTGTGCAAGCGCTCATCTCTATATTCATCTGGATCGCTGTCCTTAGCACAGCGATACAGATGGCTGCACTGCGGGGCAGGGTAGAGGCGTCTCCCTTTCCGGTTCCTCTATCAGAGGCGGCGTGATGATGTCATCTCACTGCCTGAGCCGTACAGCGCGGGCCACACAGACCGGAAGAGGCCTGCATCGGATCACTGAAAGTGGCATTCAGGTAAGTATTAGTGTTTTTATTTTTATATGGCACACAATGCAGGAGAGGAGCGCTATGGGGGCATCTATGGGGGCACAAAGAAGGGGTATTTTATATGGGGGGCACTATGGGGAAGGGGGGAGAGGAACACTATGGGGGCATCTAGGGGCACTTCTTACTGACACATTATTGGGAGGGCATCTACTGAAGGCACAAAGAAGGCCTATTTTATATGGGGGGGCACTATGGGAAAGACAGGAGAGGAACCCTATGGGGGCATCTACTGAGGCCACAAATTTTATATGGGGGGCTCTGTATAGGGGCATTTTATACTGGGACACATTTTGGGGGGTACTATGGGGAAGGGGGAAAGAGGAGCACTATAGGGGCATCTACTGTGGGCACTAAGAAGGGGTATTTTATGCTGGAAAATTATGGGGGACCCTGAGGGCATCTACTGTGGCACTGTATTGGGGCATTTCGTACTGGTACATTATGGGGGGCACTATGAGGAAGGGAGGAGAGGAGCATTATGGGGGCATTTACTGGGGGCACTATATAGAGGCATTCTATACTGGCACATTATGGGGAAGGGGAGAGAGGAGCACTTTGGGGGCATTATATAGGGGTATATTTTGCTCTGACAGACATTACAAGGGGGCTTTTTTTGTACTGGTTCTCATTTTAAGGGGACAATTTTCTGTCACATTATAAGGAGAATTATTACTACTGGGGGGGGATTTTGGTGGGCATTACTACTACTGGAGGGAATTTTAATGGGCTTTGTTACTACTGGGGGACTATGGGGAACATGATTACTAGTATGGGCACTATGGGAGCATTATTGCTTCTAAGACACAGTGGGGACATGTTGGGGGCACTGTAGGAGCACTATTACTACCAAGTGTGCTCTAGCAGAGAATTATTACTATTGGTAGGACTTTGGGGAGAAATACCTGTATTACTGTGGGAGGCACCCTGGCACAGTATCAGCTTAGCACAGTTATTTTTGGGGGACATTATGTTTACACAATTAGTATCAGGGCGCAGTTATTTTAGGACACTGTGTGCCAATAATTATGGAAGGGCACTATCTGCATGGTACTAGTATTTTCAGGTGGTTTATCTGTTTCTGCAGTGTAATATTGGGGAGCAGCGCAGCACAGTATTGGGGGTGGTAGGATGATTTGTTCAGAAGATGGGAGGATGATGGAAAAGCAGGAAACTAAGATGTTTTTATGTCAAACTGCAGAGATAAGAGATGGCTGAAAAATCATCATGGCGGTCTGGTCTGAATAGAGAAGATGAGGAAAGAGAACATCTACATCAGAGGAGACATCACTGGATGTAAGAGGTATGGAGCGTTGTATTACCCTGTATGTTTTGTAGTGATATATGTAATGTTAGGAGGGAAGGGGTTAGGTTGAGAATTTAGTATGGGGGGGCGCTATTTAAATTTTCACCAGTGACATCACATTCATCTGTCATATGACCTAGGCAAGGCTCAGTCCCATTCAAGTGAAAACCCTTTAAATTTGGACAGGGGCACTGAAATAAAAAAAATAATAATAATAATAATAATATATACAGTACAGACCAAAAATTTGGACACACCTTCTCATTCAAAGAGTTTTCTTTATTTTCATGACTATGAAAATTGTAGATTCACACTGAAGGCATCAAAACAATGAAGTAACACATGAGGAATTATATACATAACAAACAAGTGTGAAACAACTGAAAATATGTCATATTCTAGGTTCTTCAAAGTAGCCACCTTTTGCTTTGATTACTGCTTTGCACACTCTTGTCATTCTCTTGATGAGCTTCAAGAGGTAGTCCCCTGAAATGGTTTTCACTTCACAGGTGTGCCCTGTCAGGTTTAATAAGTGGGATTTCTTGCCTTATAAATGGGGTTGGGACCATCAGTTGCGTTGAGGAGAAGTCCGGTGGATACACAGCTGATAGTCCTACTGAATAGACTGTTAGAATTTGTATTATGGCAAGAAAAAAGCAGCTAAGTAAAGAAAAATGAGTGGCCATCATTACTTTAAGAAATGAAGGTCAGTCAGTCAGATGAAAAATTGGGAAAACTTTGAAAGTAAGGGCTATTTGACCATGAAGGAGAGTGATGGGGTGCTGCGCCAGATGACCTGGCCGCCACAGTCACCGGACCTGAACCCAATCGTGATGGTTTGGGGTGAGCTGGACCACAGAGTGAAGGCAAAAGGGCCAACAAGTGCTAAGCATCTCTGGGAACTCCTTCAAGACTGTTGGAAGACCATTTCAGGGGACTACCTCTTGAAGCTCATCAAGAGAATGCCAAGAGTGTGCAAAGCAGTAATCAAAGCAAAAGGTGGCTACTTTGAAGAACTTAGAATATGACATATTTTCAGTTGTTTCACACTTGTTTGTTATGTATATAATTCCACATGTGTTAATTCATAGTTTTGATGCCTTCATAGTCATGAAAATAAAGAAAACTCTTTGAATGAGAAGGTGTGTCCAAACTTTTGGTCTGTACTGTATATATATATATATATATATATATATATATATATATATGAAAAAATTCCACAGCACTTCCCAGGCGTAAATCAAAAATAATGTATTTCAATCACCAAACAGTAACGTTTCGGTCCTCTCACTGGGACCTTTCTCAAGCAGTGATGTCACTGCTTGAGAAAGGTCCCAGTGAGAGGACCGAAACGTTGCTGTTTGGTGATCGAAATACACTTTTTTGATTTATGCATGGGAAGTGGTGTGGAATTTTTGATTTTTTTTGGAGGTTGAATCACTTTCACAACCGCTGGCACCCCTCTATATATATACAGTAAACCATAGGAAGATGAAAAAATGAGCAGCACTCCGGTCTTGTGGTAGAAAATAGGTGATGTTTTATTCACACCCAAACGCAATGCAGCATTTCAGCCCTCTCAATGGAGCCATTGTCAAGCTAGTGGATACAGTGCTCTCAATACATTATATAGGTGAAGCTCATTACAATAGCATAATTGCTCATTAAGAACATATTCAGTGAACAAAAGTACAAAACAGTAAAAATATGGTTCTTTCTTCATAAAATATTACAGTGTGTCAATATATGTGGACCATCATAATGTCCACATATACATATATGCGAGTCAGTTACAAATCAGTATTACATACATAATTAGTGTTACTCCCCCACATATACTACAGGTGCAAAACAGTGTTAATTAATTATAAATTAAAAGAGGGACAAACCCACGCTACGAAATCCCATAGTGCGATCCAATATTGGCGTCTTCTAGTGTGTACTACGCAGGCGCCGGCTCACATCGACGGATCGCGAGAATCCGCAACATCCCGCGCATGCGCACAACACAGCGCGTCAATGCTGGGATGCTTCCAATATTCGCGGCTTCTCCCCAGATCCCGCAGCAACCCGCGCATGCGCACAATACAGTACGTCAGTGCTGGGATGCTTCCAAAGTTCGCGGCTTCTCCCCAAATCTCGCGCAGGCGCGCACAGCTTACTCTGCATAATCAGGAGGTTAGAGACCTAAGTTGTCACAATGTGACCATGGTAACCGTGCTGTCGCGAGGTATAAAGGATCAGTAAATGCATGGAAAACGTTGACTGCAGTCAGATCCTTAGGCCAAACCAGACCCAGGTTCCGATCGCTGCCCCTCCGCTTCCAGCAATATTAGACGGGGGTAGTGAGGATGCCGGTGTTACACACAGGACCCGCAGTCATTTCTGAGTGCATGGACCTATGCGGAACAGGGGACCGTGACATTCTCATGTCACATGTCCCTCGCTCTCCCACCTAACATCATCACACCTCCCCCTCTGACCCATACAAAAAACCCCACATTATTCCAAAACTGGATATTGTTATATATACAGGTCTCAAATCCCCTCAGCATGTCTTATAATAATTGGATACAGGGAGAAGTCCACAAAGTAGATAAAATGGGCACAGACAATATATGTAGATCGCATAGGGATTTCATATCGGGCGATGTCCTCTCAGTTAAGACAATGATCTCCATTGAGATAGTCTGAAAAAATGATGATGATCTGAAAAAGATGAAAAAAAGGGGATAAATAAAGAGCACAATCTTATCCTACACACTTTCAGATAAAGGTCAAAAGAGTCCCACTGGTACAAGATTAAGTCACCCTAAAGTCAACATTAAGTCCACGAGGCTTCAAAGTTTGTAATTTATAAATCCAATATAGTTCCCGTTGCTTCAGTGTCAGTGACCTGTCACCCCCTCGTCGTGGCATGGTGACCTGGTCAATGACCCTGAAGCGTAGGTCCTTCTCAGTGTGTCCAACTTCTGCGAAGTGTTTTGACACCGGTAGATCCAGTCTCTTTTTCCTAATTGAGTATCTATGGTTATCTTGTCTTGACGTCCCATGTCGTCTCTCCCACATAGAGAAGACGACAGGGACATTCCAATAGATACACTACATAGGAAGAATCACAGGTCACATGATGTTTAATTGTATATTCTTCTCCTGTCTGAGGGTGTGTGAAGGAAGCCCCCCTTAGCATAAGTGGGCAGTTCACACATCCATGGCAGGGGAAGCAGCCTTTTCTGGATGCACCAAAGTATGTGCTAAAGGAGATCTTATTAGTCCCGATGTCTGCCCGTACTAGCTGATCCTTGATGTTGCGTGTACGTCTATACGACATCAATGGGGGATTGGCAAATTCGGGAATGCATTTGAAGTTACTACCCAAAATGGGCCAATGCCCCTTCAAAATGTCACCAATTTTGTTGCTCAGAGGTGAGAACCGTGTAATAAATGGGATACGTTTAGTGTCCCTAGTCCTATCTACCTCTTTTGCTAATAGGGTTGTTCTGGACTGCTGCATGGCCTTCACTGTGTGTTGTTCCACCAGTCTTTTAGGGTACCCTCTCTCAATAAATTTACGGCCCATAGTGTTGAGCCTGTCCACTGTCTCCTGCTCCCCTTGTACTATTCTTCTGACACGAAGCAACTGGCTATAGGGTAATGATCTGACCATGCTTCTAGGGTGGCAGCTGTCATATCTCAGAAGTGTGTTCTTGTCCGTTTTCTTAGTGAATAGGTCAGTGTGCAAACAATCACCCTGTCTACTCACGGTCACATCGAGAAACTCAATTTTGGTCTCAGAGGAAACCAGTGTAAACTTGACCTCAGGGTCAATCTCATTGAGAAAATTGCCAAATTGGCCTAGTTCCTCAATAGAGCCCGTCCACAATAGGAAGATGTCGTCTATGTAACGCCACCACCCCAGAACTTGTCTGAAGTGGTGGCTAACATAGACGTACATCTCCTCTAGATGTGACATATAAATGTTAGCGTAATTTGGCGCTACGTTTGAGCCCATAGCGGTCCCGCGTAATTGGACAAAGTACTCATCCTGAAATAAAAAATAATTACAGGTGAGCACGATGTCCAAGAGTGTGATCAAAAATTCCTTACATTTCAAGGAGTACGATGAGTCAGCCAAACAATCCTTGACCGCACTCACCCCCCTAACATGTGAAATGGATGTATATAAGCTGACCACATCGAATGATGCTAGAATGGTGTGCGCTGGAAGCCGAACCTTGTTAATCTCATTTAAGAAATGTGTAGTGTCCTTTATGTATGATTTGGATCTTAGAACATATGGTGATAGGATCCTATCTAAAAAGACAGCGATCTGAGAAAAGGGTGAACCAATGCCCGATACTATGGGGCGGCCTGGTGGGGAAACAAGTGATTTGTGGATTTTAGGTAACATGTATATCACAGGAGTTCTCGGTCGTTCTACATAGAGAAAGGAGTGCAATTTGTCATCAATTACACCCTCCTCTCTAGCAGAATCAAGGACCTTACTGATTCTCTTTAAAAACTTAAATTTAGGATCACCTGAGAGTCTTCGATATACATTAGGGTCATTCAATTGACGATAGACCTCATTCACATAATCTGTTGTGTCCATAACCACTACCGCCCCACCCTTGTCTGCCGGTTTAATGGTCAGACAAGGGTTATCAGAAAGTTCTTTCAGGGCATTGGTTTCATCCCGTTTCATATTTCTCTTAACACACATTTCATCCTGACCTGACATTTTCAAGGCCTCTAGGTCCAATCTGACCGCATTTACAAAGGTATCAAACGCCACATGATTGATGACTGGTGTAAAGTCACTTTTCAAATGTAACTGTACATCAGTGAGTGTCAGCTCCGAGGTATTAACGGGGCCAGCAAACCCGGCCTCTGTGGGCTGTTTGTCAAACCAAATTTTAAGCTTAATGGCTCTAAAAAACCTGTGTAGATCAAGCTCCAGCTGGAACCAATCAATACTCTTAAACGGACAAAAAGACAATCCCTTTTCTAAAACGGATATCTGTATAGGGGTCAATATAACAGATGATATATTTACCACAGTTGTCTCTTTCGCATGGTTCTCTGCTGCTTCACCTGCCCTGTTTTTACGCCACTTCTGTTGTCTCCTGCCCCCTCGTCTGGTCCGGTAGGTTCCGGGCCCTGATCTAAAAAAGGAGCAGTTATAGCATTTGCATTGGGATTAGACGTTATAGCAACATCCAAGGTATTGTCCATTTCAGGAGCCGTTGATTTGTCCCTTTGACTTGAGAGTCCCACTCCTTTCTTCCTGGGGGAAGATCGTTCAACCCTCTTGGAGCCCCTCTTGACAGTTCTTTGTCCCCCCTGCCAGCTGTACACAAATCCGGTGGTATAATCTTCCATATCCCTCTGCCACTTTTTCCTCTTTGTTGACTGTAGATCTTGCCTAAGTTTTTCCAGATGCATATTACAGTTACTGAGGTATTTTTCTAGATCCTCAGAAGTCAATGCTGACCTTAGTTCCCCCTCAGTTTGTTCTAAATTGGATTTAAGTGTCTGGATTTCTTTTTGTAGATACTCCACGTTTAACAAAATAATGTCCAAAGAATATTTATTAGAAATCTGTGCAAAGCGTGCACAAAAATCTATATTGCTAGGAAAAAAATCTGGTCTCAGGATTGAGCGCATCCCTCTTGGGATCCGATGCGCATGGTGGTATTTACTGAGAGTAATTACATGTAAATCTAGGTTAACCAACCTTTTAGAATAGAGTTCATACCTTTTCTTTAGGTCCAATATGGACGGTGTTGACAAAAAAGCGACATCCCTTGTAGTACCCTGTAGGATCCGTGCCTCATCCTCCTGTGTGTAGGAGAAGATATCCGGGTGTATACATCCTGTGGCTTGAGACATGTTCAGTAAAGGTGCTCAGCTGGTTAGTCCAATGCAATAGAAAAAAAGAATGGTCAGCAGCACTCTGTTGATGTGCCAGGTGCAAATCCCAAAATACTCCTGGACAGGGAGCAGTGTAGATATAGGAAGATGAAAAAATGAGCAGCACTCCGGTCTTGTGGTAGAAAATATGTGATGTTTTATTCACACCCAAACGCAATGCAGCATTTCAGCCCTCTCAATGGAGCCTTTGTCAAGCTAGTGGATACAGTGCTCTCAATACATTATATAGGTGAAGCTCATTACAATAGCATAATTGCTCATTAAGAACATATTCAGTGAACAAAAGTACAAAACAGTAAAAATATGGTTCTTTCTTCATAAAATATTACAGTGTGTCAATATATGTGGACCATCATAATGTCCACATATTATACATATATGCGAGTCAGTTACAAATCAGTATTACATACATAATTACCATATATATATAGTAAAAACTTGATTTAAACCAGGGGTGTACAATCTTTTTTGGTCTGGGGGCCGCATTGTCACATTGCTGAATTTCAAGGGAACAGAAAAAAAAAAAAAAGATGGGTCCCTAGCAGCCAAGTCCATCCTCCCTTGCAGCAGGCTCTAGTGAATTCCAAGGGGTAGCCTTAGTCACATACTACCCAAAGTGGTTTTGGAAAGCTGGTAGCAGGTTTTGGGTTCACTGGCTGTGGTCCAGACGGTGACATTAGTACTTCCTAACAGTCTGTCAACCTTGGGTATGTTACTCCCATACAGGAGCTGCTCCCATGTACCTCCATAAAAACAACACAAGGAAATGCACATTACATTGAGGTTAAGGAGTAATTACACTTTATTTCAATTTTTGATATTTTATATCAGAAGTATTGATCGGCGGGTGTACCACCGATCGCTAGAACGAGGGGTCAGAAGCGTCCTCGTTGGTGAGCTTGAGACTGTAGATGAACTCAAAAGAAAGTTTATTAGGGTGTAGAGGTCTCAGAGCTGGGACCCCCACCAATCAACACTTCTGGTATGTCCCTATGACATATCAAAAAGTGTAGTTACTCTTTAAATAACCCAAAGGCCAGCCTGGCAGCTGGAAATACAAAGCACTTAGTTTAGGTCTCCATTCCTTACATGACACTTTCAATAAGGGCTGTGAACACTATGACCTTGGACATCAGTAGTGGAATACTTCCTATCAAATTGCATGGACAATGGAATGGTACAATATCATTAGCTGCAGTCATAAAGGAACACATTGGCAGAATCAATGGTCCGAGGGTATCAGGGGACTAAAAATAATTAGAGCTCGTCTTCTGTACGAATACTCAAATAACTCAATAAGACTTGGGAAGAGAGCAAACATGGCATGTCTGTACAGGGAACAGGATTATGGAGAGATACATTACATATCATACTTTGACTGCAGATGAAATTAGTAATAAATGGCTGCAGAACAAAGTACATATATGATAACCTATAAGAGTAATTATGCTTGTTACTGAAGTAATGAAAGTGGTTTGTGTATGTGTGGATAGATAGATATACATAGTGAGCCAACAGCAGGTGAAATACTGGAGGCAGTGTCCAGGAGCAGAAAGCAGTCTGGGAACAGGGCTTATGCACCTTTCGGGGGGCCCTAGGAGTAGATTTAATACTAGGGCACTTTATGGAGCATTACTAGAGTCACTTTAATACTGTGGGCACTATATCATGCATTACTGGAGGCACTAGAGTATTTTTAATACTGGAGCGTTATATGGGGTATTATTGGGGTCATTGTCAACAATGGGGGCAGTTCTTTGAGGGGTTGTGCATCTTTTTGGTTGGTTTTAACAACCCCCTCCCCCCAGCCAGACCTGCAAAGGGAAGCATACTTACCTGCTTCATGGCACTTGCTCCCCACCCATTCTCTTCCTGGTCTTGGCTGCTCCACTGCATTCCCAGGATGTAAACATTCATTTTGATGCCCCCTCAGCCAATCACTGCCTGCAGTAGTGACCTACCCCCCTTGCTTTTTGTGACCATGTCTCATGATGCAAGGGGAGCAGGTCACCATTGGTTAGCCTGAAGCCGTACACGGATTCTGGAAGATGACTTCATAAATGTAATGGATAATCCGGTATATAGTTGAGGTTCTCACTAGGAATTCAAAATACAATACATAGTAACATAGTTTATAAGGCTCAAAAAAGCCCTCCGTCCATCCAGTCCGGCCTGTTATCCTGCAAGTTGATCCAGAAGAAGGCAAAAAACCCCTGTGAGGTAGAAGCCAATTTTAGGGGAAAAAAAATTCCTTCCCAACTCAATCAGGCAATCAGAATAACTCTCTGGATCAACGACCCCTCTCTAGTAGCTATAGCCTGTAATATTATTACACTCCAGAAACACATCCAGGCCCCTCTTGAACTCTTTTGGTGAACTCACCATCACCACCTCCTCAGGCACAGAGTTCCATAGTCTCACTGCTCTTACCGTAAAGAATCCTCTTCTATGTTTGCGTAGAAACCTTCTTTCCTCCAGACGCAGAGGATGTCCCCTCGTCACAGTCACAGTCCTAAATAGATAATGGGAGAGATCTCTGTACTGACCCCTGATATATTTATACATACAGTAGTTATTAGATCTCCCCTCAGTCGTCTTTTTTCTAAAGTGAATAACCCTAATTTTTATAATCTGGGTACTGTAGTCCACCCATTCCAATTATTACTTTAGTTGCCCTCCTCTAAACCCTCTCCAGCTCTGCTATGTCTGCCTTGTTCACAGGAGCCCAGAACTGTACACAGAACCTCATGCGTGGTATGACTAGTGATTTGTAAAGTGGTAGGACTATGTTCTCATTACAGGCATCTATGCCTCTTTTGATGCACCCCATGATCTTCTACAGCTTAGGCTACATTCACACTAGCGTTTCACGGATCCGTTTGAAATGCATTTCAAACGGATCTGTCAATAAATGGACTAAACGGAGACAAACGGAAGCCATTCACGTTCGTTTCCGTTTTACCATCCGTTTAGCGGATCAGTTTTGGAATGAGTAGCATCTCTAGGTTTCATCTTCTTCTATTCAGATCCCCAGGGTTGTAATGCTCCTATATTTCTCCAGGGCTATCTTGTTGAAATTCAAAGTTGGTCCGGCTTTGATAATGGACCACACCTTTCGGACTCTTGTACACGACTACATGACCTTAAAGATGTATAGTGTTCGTTAGCGGGCCATATGTCCCTGATCGTCCGTACGGGAGTACAGAGCATCATGATGCTGACCATGTTGTGCCGCAAACTGGGCTATTGTCCCGCACTCATATGATCTATTAGTGCAAGACTATATCCCCGCGGGCAGCTCGACTTGCACAGAATCATTGTACACTATGATGCTGTGTACTCTTGTGCGCACGATCAATGCTACTACGGGACATATGGCCCGCTTAGGTACCGTATGTCTCTTGGGGCATACAGTCGTGTGCAAGAGGCCTTAAAGGGGTTTTCTCATCTCATACAATGGGGGCATACCACTAAAATATGCCCACATTGTCTTATAGGTGCGGGTCCCACTGCTGGTACCCTCACATATATTGAGAACAGAGCCAAGAAAGTGGATGAGGTCGCACTGCGCCGCCGCCATCCATTCATTCATTTCTATGGGAGAGGCGGGGATTAGCGCTTGGTGGTGGACGTACCACGGGAAATTTGTTGTCCTCCAGCCACAGTGCTCCCCGCTCCGTTCTCGATATAGGTGCGGGTCCTACCAATGTTACCCACACCTATCAGACAATGGGGGAATATTCAAGCAAAATCCACCCATTGTCTATGTGAATACCCCTTTAAAAACTGTATGTCCCTTGCGTGTCCCTTGTGGTAATCACACTAGTTATATTAGAGCGTCATCGGGAAAACATTAAACGGTAAAATTACAATTTATTAATGAATTCCTGATGATGCTGATGGACCGTGACTCCCACAAGGGCTTATATGAAAGGGCACAAGATTGAACAATGAACAAGCATTTGCTTTTTTTAAAAATATAGATTGGTGCTTGCCCACCGCAGAACTTTCTTAAATTTTTTTTTGGAACGACCCTAATAATAAAATGATTAAAAAAATTAATCCGACAGGAGCCATAATCCCCCCGAGTGCCATAAACACCCCCAGAGACAGCAGCCCCGCATAGTGCCAGCAGCCCCCCATAGTGCCAGCAGCCCCCCACAGTGCCAGCAGCCCCCCAGTTCCAAACAACCTTCCCACAGTGCCCTCAGCCCCCCAATGCCGGCAGCCCCCACAGTTCCAGCTACACATACCCCCGCAGTGCCGGAAGCACCGCACAGTTCCAGCCACAAACACCCCCGCAGTGCCAGAAGCACTGCATGCACAGTTCCAGACACAAACACCCCCGCAGTGCCAGCAGACCCCCCAATTCCAGCCACACACACACTCGCAGTGCCAGCAGCAACCACAGTTCCAGCCACAAAAACCCCTGCAGTGCCAGAAGCACCGCATAGTTCCAGCCACAAACACCCCTGCAGTGCCAGAAGCACTGCATGCACAGTTCCAGACACAAACACCCCCGCAGTGCCAGCAGACCCCCCAATTCCAGCAGCAACCACAGTTCCAGCCACATAAACCCCGCCAGTGCCAGAAGCACCACACAGTTCCAGCCACAAACATAATCGCAGTCCCAGCAGACCCCCCCAGTTCCAGCCACCCCCACCCCCCGCAGTGCCATCAGCCCCCCCAGTGCCAGAAGCCCCCCATAAAGGCAGCCCCCACCACCAGTGCCAGCAGCCCCCACTGTTCCAGACACACACACCCCTTCCCAAGTGCCAGCAGCCCCCCCCTAGAAATAGATAGATAGATAGATAGAAAAAAAAGAAAGATAGACAAACAGACAAAACTTCATATACTTACCAGTCTCATCAAGTCGACAATCCAAAATGGCCGACGATGAGGGGGAGGGACAGGAAGTTACTGGGCATGCGCAGAGACGTGAACGGTTTCTAACGGATCTGTGTCAAAGCGGAGCCAAGACAAACGGATCCGTCCCCATTGACTTTCATTGTAAGTCTGGACGGATCCGTTTGGCTCCGCACGGCCAGGCGGACACGAAAACGCTGCAAGCTGCGTTCGGGTGTCCGCCTGCTGAGTGGAGCAGAGGCTGAACGCTGCCAGACTGATGCATTCTGAGCGGATCCGCATCCACTCAGGATGCATTGGGGCCGTACGGATGCGTTCGGGGCCGCTTGTGAGAGCCTTCAAACGGAAGTTCACAAGCGGAACCCCGAACGCAAGTGTGAAAGTAGCCTTAGTTTGCTGTCCACTAAAAAAATCCTAAGTCCTTTTCCATGTCAGTGATACCCATTGTTTTACCATTTAGTATGTACTGTTGACTTGCATTGTTCCTTCCCATGTGCATAACCTTACATTTGTCAGTGTTAAACCTCATCTGCCACTTATCTGCCCAAGCCTCCAATCTATCCAGATCCATCTGTAGCAGTATCCTGTCCTCTTCCGTGTCAATTACTTTACACAGTGTCACCTGCAAAAACTTATATTTTACTGTGCAAGCCATCTATAAAGATCATTAATATATTGACGAGAATAGGGCCCAATACTGACCCCTGAGGTAATCCACTAGTGACAGTGACCCAATCTGAGTGTGTACCGTTAATAACCACCCTCTGTTTTCTATTACTGAGACAGTTATAGTAACATAGTTTAAGCAAATGAGTTCCCTGTTACAAAGGGAGATATATATATAGATATATATATATATATATATATAGGCAGTGACAGGCCAATCAAGGACGGTATGTATCTCCCAGAATGGTGCAGGAAACCTATTAAGGAGATACATATTGTGGTTTGCTGTGGTGCACCTGAGACATGCCACCAAGGTACCCGGGCTTGGTGGAGTGGAAGCCAGAAGCTAGAGTGTCCACGAAGAAAGATAGTGGACACTGTTGCTACCTAGTATATCTAGTAACAGTTAATCCGGGCCTGGCTTTTACTGGGAGTAAGCAAAGAGCTGGGTGGGTGCTTACTTCGTGGCACACGTCCACAATTGCGTTTGAAAGTCAGCAGCATGAGGCAGGGTGTGTCTGTTGTGTGAGAGGCAGCAGAACACACACTAGCCTGTGGATGCTTCTAAAGGAGCCCCGAGACTGCTTGACTTTATGGTGGATGACGTGAACTGATTACTTGTTGGCTGGAACAAGCAATAAATTGTATTGAAGTGACTTTATTGTGTCCCTGCCTGTCTTTATAACTGGTCATAGGAGCCCACGGCATTACAATACAAATATATATACACTGCTCAAAAAAATAAAGGGAACACTTAAACAACACAATGTAACTCCAAGTCAATCACACTTCTGTGAAATCAAACTGTCCACTTAGGAAGCAACACTGAGTGACAATCAATTTCACATGCTGTTGTGCAAATGGGATAGACAACAGGTGGAAATTATAGGCAATTAGCAAGACACCCCCAATAAAGGAGTGGTTCTGCACGTGGTGACCACAGACCCCTTCTCAGTTCCTATGCTTCCTGGCTAATGTTTTTGTCACTTTTGAATGCTGGCGGTGCTTTCACTCTAGTGGTAGCATGAGACGGAGTCTACAACCCACACAAGTGGCTCAGGTAGTGCAGCTTATCCATAATGGCACATCAATGCGAGCTGTGGCAAGAAGGTTTGCTGTGTCTGTCAGCGTAGTGTCCAGAGCATGGAGGCGCTACCAGGAGACAGGCCAGTACATCAGGAGACGTGGAGGAGGCCGTAGGAGGGCAACAACCCAGCAGCAGGACCGCTACCTCCGCCTTTGTGCAAGGAGGAACAGGAGGAGCACTGCCAGAGCCCTGCAAAATGACCTCCAGCAGGCCACAAATGTGCATGTGTCAGAAACAGACTCCATGAGGGTGATATGAGGGCCTGACGTCCACAGGTGGGGGTTGTGCTTACAGCCCAACACCATGCAGGACGTTTGGCATTTGCCAGAGAACACCAAGATTGGCAAATTCGCCACTGGCGCCCTGTACTCTTCACAGATGAAAGCAGGTTCACACTGAGCACATGTGACAGACGTGACAGAGTCTTGAGACGCCGTGGAGAACGTTCTGCTTCCTGCAACATCCTCCAGCATGACCGGTTTGGCATTGGGTCAGTAATGGTGTGGGGTGACATTTCTTTGGAGGGCCGCACAGCCCTCCATGTGCTCGCCAGAGCTAGCCTGACTGCCATTAGGTACCGAGATGAGATCCTCAGACCCCTTGTGAGACCATATGCTGGTGCGGTTGGCCCTGGGTTCCTCCTAATACAAGACCTCATGTGGCTGGAGTGTGTCAGCAGTTCCTGCAAGACGAAGGCATTGATGCTATGGACTGGCCCGCCCGTGCCCCAGACCTGAATCCAATTGAGCACATCTGGGACATCATGTCTCGCTCTATCCACCAACGTCACGTTGCACCACAGACTGTCCAGGAGTTGGCAGATGCTTTAGTCCAGGTCTGGGAGGAGATCCCTCAGGAGACCGTCCGCCACCTCATCAGGAGCATGCACAGGCGTTGTAGGGAGGTCATACAGGCACGTGGAGGCCACACACACTACTGAGCCTCATTTTGACTTGTTTTAAGGACATTACATCAAAGTTGGATCAGCCTGTAGTGTGTTTTTCCACTTTAATTTTGAGTGTGACTCCAAATCCAGACCTCCATGGGTTGAAAAATTTGATTTCCATTTTTTTATTTTTGTGTGATTTTGTTGTCAGCACATTCAACTATGTAAAGAACAAAGTATTTCAGAAGACTATTTAATTAATTCAGATCTAGGATGTGTTATTTTTGTGTTCCCTTTATTTTTTGAGCAGTATATAAATATATATATATATATATATATACATACACTCACCTAAAGAATTATTAGGAACACCTGTTCTATTTCTCATTAATGCAATTATCTAGTCAACCAATCACATGGCAGTTGCTTCAATGCATTTAGGAGGGTGGCCCTGGTCAAGACAATCTCCTGAACTCCAAACTGAATGTCAGAATGGGAAAGAAAGGTGATTTAAGCAATTTTGAGCGTGGCATGGTTGTTGGTGCCAGACGGGCCGGTCTGAGTATTTCACAATCTGCTCAGTTACTGGGATTTTCACGCACAACCATTTCTAGGGTTTACAAAGAATGGTGTGAAAAGGGAAAAACATCCAGTATGCGGCAGTCCTGTGGGCAAAAATGCCTTGTGGATGCTAGAGGTCAGAGGAGAATGGGCCGACTGATTCAAGCTGATAGAAGAGCAACGTTGACTGAAATAACCCCTCGTTACAACTGAGGTATGCAGCAAAGCATTTGTGAAGCCACAACACGCACAACCTTGAGACGGATGGGCTACAACAGCAGAAGACCCCACCGGGTACCACTCATCTCCACTACAAATAGGAAAAAGAGGCTACAATCTGCACGAGCTCACCAAAATTGGACTGTTGAAGACTGGAAAAATGTTGCCTGGTCTGATGAGTCTCGATTTCTGTTGAGACATTCAAATGGTCCGAATTTGGCGTAAACAGAATGAGAACATGTATCCATCATGCCTTGTTACCACTGTGCAGGCTGGTGGTGGTGGTGTAATGGTGTGGGGGATGTTTTCTGGGCACACTTTAGGCCCCTTAGTGCCAATTGGGCATCGTTTAAATGCCACGGGCTACCTGAGCATTGTTTCTGACCATGTCCATCCCTTCATGACCACCATGTACCCATCCTCTGATGGCTACGTCCAGCAGGATAATGCACCATGTCACAAAGCTCAAATCATTTCAAATTGGTTTCTTGAACATGACAATGAGTTCACTGTACTAAAATGCCCCCCACAGTCAAAAGATCTCAACCCAATAGAGCATCTTTGGGATGTGGTGGAACGGGAGCTTCGTGCCCTGGATGTGCATCCCTCAAATCTCCATCAATTGCAAGATGCTATCCTATCAATATGATAGCACCTTGTGGAATCAATGCCACGTAGAATTAAGGCAGTTCTGAAGGCAAAGGAGAGTCCAACACCGTATTAGTATGGTGTTCCTAATAATTCTTTAGGTGAGTGTGTGTGTATATATATATATATATATATATGCAGCGTACTCAAGTTGTGTTTTGAAATGTTCCTGGGTGTTGTAGTGCAATAGTCACTAACCTGGTACGGCTGACTCTCTGCAAGGGCAGGTGATGATAGGAAAAGTTTGTGACGCCAGTGCCAATTAAACGGTGGCACGCCGTTTGCGGATAGCAGGAATAACTGAGGAACACGTGAGGTTAAAGCAGAACTCCAACTTTAGTAGTTATCATGAATATAGGGACAATAACGGAAACGCAGTTCCTTTGCATACAGTCGATTTTTCAATACAGTTGATGCAGGCAATACAGTTACAGCAAGGTGACTTCAGAGTGCTTAACTCAGGACTTGCAGTACAGGCAGCTTGCACTCTATTCCTGACTGATCCTGGAACATAGAAATTCTTCTCCAAGGTCCAATGCCCTGCTCTGGCGTATATCCTTGGTTTTATCTTTATAAAGTACCTCCTCTGTGGTCTTAAGTACCTCTTGCTTTCCTTGGCTTGCCTCTGTCCCTCTCAGCTTCCTCAGGCTCTTCAAATGAGGTATTCCTGCTTCTGCATATGGGATCTCAGGAGGGGAACCTTCTCCTTGGATTTGGAACCCGGTTACAGGGACTACAATACCCTCTCCTGGTCCGCAGGCTTCAGGCCTGGACTTGTCTCTGACATAGTCTAAGCTTCAACTTCAGACTACAGGCTGCAGCTGTAGACTCCCACTTAAGACTCTAGACTAGACTGACTTTTCCTTCCTTGACTGGGCCTTATATAAACTAGGGCTCCCTAGCTCCCTCTAATGACCAAGAGCTGGAATGACACCCCTAGCAGGCCTGTACATGCAAGTTTCACAGTAACAGGGAAATACATAGCATTACATTACATGACATTCTATAAAGATGACATATACCAACTTCCCCATAAGTAAGGGGAGACGACCGCACACAAGGTGACCCTTTGGTAGTGACGGGCATTACCATCCCCGTACACTACATACCCCACTGCTTTAAGCTGAGTACGACCTCGTACTCCATCAGGGCTCGCCCAACTGGAATCTCTACCTGAAACAGAAAAGACACATGCAGGCATACATATAGGTAATTCATCTGCATTTACATTCAGATAAGGTCCAATTGATAAAGGTGAAGGGTAGTGACAAGGGGCGTCGTTCTCTTCTTCTCAGGATAATGAATGGAACTGGGGCGCTGACCTGGCACAGCGTAACATTATAACCAGGATAGTCCATGACAATGAATAAGTCCATAATAGAACAGTAAAATAGATAAAACAGTATAAAAGTTCTTGGAGGCTCAAAGAACAAACATGAGTCCGTACCCAGGTTATTTTCCTATTAAATCACAGAGGCTCTCATGCGGTGGAGTCCATCTCTGGGCACATTTCCTTTTAAAAGAGCAAAAATCTCAGAGGCTCAGGTTCTTTTGAGTCTGTCTCCGGGCACGGTTCCTTAGTATCAAGTTGCACAATATAAAACAAGTGCTGTAATACCCCTGATCAACCTGAAAAGGGGGTAAAGGGTAAAAGGTGCAACTAAGGAACAGGCACAACTTGGCGTGGGGTAGCAAAAGCAGGCAGGAGGTCCTGGAAACAAACTTGGCTTTGTTGACCTTAATACTTCAGTGGTCAACACCCACCACTGAGCCGTGGATAAACTGGCAGCAGCAACAAACGACCAGTAAACATAGGACTCCTGTCCTGAAAGGGTTAACAACATAATTCCTGGGTGGAATAAATCAAAAGCCTAGCAGGCTGATTCACAGTGGCATGTCATAATCACTTGGCCCTGCTGGCAAATACGGCCTGTAGTAGTCCTCTACAGGAGGATGGGCCCACATAACGGTGTTAGGGGGCAGCTGCAAGGTAAAGGGGCCCCTAATAGGTATTGGCCCCATGGGCCTAGGGGTAAACCCTTGGGTGGACCGTACCGGTCCCGGCATGATAATTGTGGGATGTAAGGCAGTTGGTACCGCCGCCGCAAGCGGTCCGGTGGGCTCGGTGCAGCAACTCACAGGAATAACAGGTCTTCCTTGGGGCACCGACGGAGCGGTGACAGCAGAAGGTGGTCTACGGGTGGTGACAGGCACCCTTACCTCGTCCGTCTTTGGCGGCGTCTGGATCCTGGCGGTCGCGATCTTGCGCAGCTCCCGCAACTTCTCCTCCAGCCGAACAATCTGTTCACCGATGCTCTCCGTGTCGGAGTCGCTGTCATCTGCTGGCGCCGCCGGCGCAGGTACAGTCAACGATGGCGCGGACTCGGCCTCTGCAGGTTCTGGTGGTGCATCGGGTCTCCGACCCCTCCGGATGTTCTCAAAGGTATTGCGAAGTCCTTTTAAGTTTTCCATATCTTGTATGGTCTTCTCCCGACGGGGCAGCTCGGGGGAAGGATAGGGGCTCACCCATTTTTCCAACACGGTTGGCTGCCAGAAGACGTTAGGCCCAATGAAGGAGCTCCGCTCCTGGAAGGCGTGATGGGCCGGCTCTGGAGAGCGTTCCGGTTCCCGCTCGCAGCCAGAGTAGTCTTCTTCTTCTGCTTCCCAGTCCTCAGGTCCTCGCTTGGGACGGGTCACGGCAGTTGCATAAGGGCCTCTCATGCTCTCGGCAGGGGTGAACTCCACTTCCTCTCCCTCGCGGAGGCTGTGCTGATAGGAAGGGAGGTAGTCTCTTTTGACAGATCTTCTGTTGACATACAAGTCTCTGCCAGTTAGGTAGTCCTGGATGAACCCGTAGCCACGGGCTTTGTCAAAGGACACCACCAACCCCTTTCTCCTTTCCAGGCGGGGTTGGGTGTTGGTGTGTCGTTCATGGATAGTCTTGGTCAGTTCCTCATAGTAAATTTTAGTCCTTGTATTCCGCTTTATAGCGGCCTCCCGGATCTCTGCCATCAGTGAAGACCACTTGAAAGAGGGCTGAAAGAAGTCTCTCCAAGAGCCATAGCAGGGCTCTGGTTCTTTCTCCCGTGGCGGGCAGGCGCGTTTCTCCGGTCCCGGAGAGTAGGCCGGTGGAGCCTCCTCTGGCTCTACACCAATATCAGTCATCTCTGGTATTTCAGGCGCGGACGTTGCAGCAAAGCTCTGTTCACTCTCCAACATGCTCGATCCTTCTCTGGAGAGCGATAAGGTCACGTCCATTAAATCAGCCAGCTCCTCCCATTGCACGGGGAGGCCGCCCCCCAGGTATTCCAGGATATGGAGGGCGGAGTCCATGCTGGCAGACATGCAAATGTCCAGATAAGCAGTGGCGCCTGACCTTGAACTCCTTCCCGCTATTTCTTCAGAAAGGCGCCAATTTTTCCCGCCTTTTCGGGATGAAGATGACGCAGCAGCTATTTCAGTAGCCTCAGCGGCCATCTTTGGGTAGAAACGCTGTCTATTCACTGACAGCAAGCAGGATGATGAAAAGTCCACAAAACCACACTCCAATGTGGCGATTTTCTTCCTCTTGATAGCGCAACACTGCACAGCGCTTTTTGGAGGTTTTAGGTACACTTTGGGTATGCTTTTCAGTCCACAAAGTCCACTTTAATAAAACAGGTTATTTGTCACTTTGGTCACAGGGCAACTGTATAAGGCACAAAGTTCACGCTTCTTGCACTAGAAAGCGTGCGAATCCTGTTCGTGACGCCAAAAGAGAGGTGTAGCGTACTCAAGTTGTGTTTTGAAATGTTCCGG
Organism: Bufo bufo; assembly: GCF_905171765.1. Classification (NCBI taxonomy): domain Eukaryota; kingdom Metazoa; phylum Chordata; class Amphibia; order Anura; family Bufonidae; genus Bufo; species Bufo bufo. The sequence continues at coordinate 739,475,307 of NC_053389.1, read as the reverse complement.
GGTGTTGTAGTACAATAGTCACTAACCTGGTTCGGCTGACTCTCTGCAAGGGCAGGTGATGATAGGAAAAGTTTGTGACGCCAGTGCCAATTAAACGGTGGCACGCCGTTTGCGGATAGCAGGAATAACTGAGGAACACGTGAGGTTAAAGCAGAACTCCAACTTTAGTAGTTATCATGAATATAGGGACAATAACGGAAACGCAGTTCCTTTGCATACAGTCGATTTTTCAATACAGTTGATGCAGGCAATACAGTTACAGCAAGGTGACTTCAGAGTGCTTAACTCAGGACTTGCAGTACAGGCAGCTTGCACTCTATTCCTGACTGATCCTGGAACATAGAAATTCTTCTCCAAGGTCCAATGCCCTGCTCTGGCGTATATCCTTGGTTTTATCTTTATAAAGTACCTCCTCTGTGGTCTTAAGTACCTCTTGCTTTCCTTGGCTTGCCTCTGTCCCTCTCAGCTTCCTCAGGCTCTTCAAATGAGGTATTCCTGCTTCTGCATATGGGATCTCAGGAGGGGAACCTTCTCCTTGGATTTGGAACCCGGTTACAGGGACTACAATACCCTCTCCTGGTCCGCAGGCTTCAGGCCTGGACTTGTCTCTGACATAGTCTAAGCTCCAACTTCAGACTACAGGCTGCAGCTGTAGACTCCCACTTAAGACTCTAGACTAGACTGACTTTTCCTTCCTTGACTGGGCCTTATATAAACTAGGGCTCCCTAGCTCCCTCTAATGACCAAGAGCTGGAATGACACCCCTAGCAGGGCTGTACATGCAAGTTTCACAGTAACAGGGAAATACATAGCATTACATTACATGACATTCTATAAAGATGACATATACCAACTTCCCCATAAGTAAGGGGAGACGACCGCACACAAGGTGACCCTTTGGTAGTGACGGGCATTACCGTCCCCGTACACTACATATATATATATATAGTGTAAGGGATCGTCTCTTTTCAGGAGGTCACACTCACAGATATCTTCGCAGACACGATTATAATGTCCAAACTCTTGCTTTATTTTAGACACTTTAGCAAAGCACAGGTTAAGAAGTAGCAGCTTCAACTTATCACGTGTGACATCCACACAAAATAACAAACTCTTGCCCGGCTAGGCTCTAACTAAACACAAGTGTATCCCTGACTCAACTAGAGAGCCCTGTTCACACATGGAACACAAATGCGGCTTTCCTTAGACAGTCAGTCCAGCAACCTCCAGGCTGTGACACTTCAATACCTTTTCGGGGACTGTGGCCCAGTAGTCCTCCCGACTGGCCTCGTGATCCTTGTTTCACAGGCGTCACCGCGTCTCCCAAAGTTCAGGCTATCGCCTAGCCTTGTGGCCCCTCAGCCCACCCGGCTGAGACCACTCACACAGAGCCTCACTAGGACTCTGCTTCACAAGACACTCCAGAGTGAGCCGCACCCAAGATCCAGAAGCAGAATTAAATAGGATTCCTGGACATGAGCATGCCTCAAGTCCCGGACTGGAACCTGGGGAAACAACACCTCAATGTTCACATTGCCACAATATATATATATAATGAAATCACCCCCCTTTCCCCAAAATAAAAACATAAACAATAAAACAAATTAAAATATTAAAAATCTTATCCCATACAGTGAATTTAGCCAATTCGCCATTTTTTCATCACTTAACCTCTCACAAAAAATGTATAAATGGTATCAATAAAAAATTCAGATCGTCCCGCAAAAAAACGAGCCCTCACACAGCTCTGTAGACATGACTATAAAAAAAAGTTGCCCCTGCGAAAAACAAGCCCTCGTATGGCTATGTGAATTGAAAGATAAAAATGTTATGGCTTTGGGAAGCAGGGAGTAAGAAAAACGCAAACACAAAAACAGAAAATCGCCATGTCAGGAAGGGGTTAATGAAGTACAGTCAATGATTTGTTCATGTGGTTCTTTGGTGCTCTCTTTCAGGCCTCATGCACACAAACGTATTTTCTTTCCGTGTCCGTTCCTTTTTTTTTGCGGACCGTATACGTAACCATTCATTTCAATGGATCCGCATAAAAAAAAAAAAAAAGGTTACACCATGTGCATTCCGTTTCCTTATGTCTGTATTTCCGTTCTGTAAAAAAATAGAACATGTAAGGTTATACACATGGGAAGGAATAATGCAAGTCACCAGTACATACTAAATGGTAAAACACTGGGTAACTGACATGGAAAAAGACCTAGGGATTTTAGTGAACAGCAAACTAAGGGTGGGTTCACACTAGTGTTATGGAGTCCGTTATGGCTTTCCGTTATAACAGGGTTATAACGGAACATAACGGAATCCATAAGACGGAAGGGCGGATCCGTTTTGCTGCCCATAGACTTGCATTATGACGGAATGCAAAACAAATGCCTTTAAATGGCATTCCGTTTTGCTCCGTCCTAATAGAAGTCTATGAAAAAACATAACGGATCCGTCTGGGTCCCGTTATGCAAGACGGAAAACAATGTCCTGTCAACAGGACTTTGTTTTCTGTCTTGCATAACGGGAACCAGACGGATCCATTTTGATTCCTATAGACTTCTATTAGGACGGAGAGCAAACGGAATGTCTTTTAAAGGAATCCGTTTTGCATTCCGTCATAATGCAAGTCTATGGGCTGCAAAACGGATCCGCCCTTCCGTCTTATGGATTCCGTTATGTTCCGTTATAACGGAAAGCCATAACGGACTCCATAACGCAAGTGTGAACCCACCCTAAGGCTACTTTCACACTCGCATTTTGGGCAGATCCGTCATGGATCTGCAAAAACGTATCTGTTACAATAATACAACCACATGCATCCGTCATGAACTGATTTGTTTGTATTATCTGTAACATAGCCAAGACGGATCTGTCATGAACTCTATTGAAAGTCAATGGGAGACGGATCCGTTTTCTATTGTGCCAGATTGTGTCAGTGAAAACTGATCCGTCACCATTGACTTACATTGTGTGCCAGGACGGATCCGTTTGGCTCAGTTTCGTCAAGCGGACAGCAAAACTCTGCAGGCAGCGTTTTGGTGTCCGCCTCCAGAGCGGAATGGAGACCGATCGAGACAAACTGATGCAATCTGAGCGGATCCTTTTCCATTCAGAATGCATTAGGGCAAAACTGATCTGTTTTGGACCTCTTGTGAGAGCCCTGAATGGATCTCACAAACGGAAAGCCAAAACGCCAGTGTGAAAGTAGCCTAAGCTATAAAAAAAACAGTGTCAGGCAGCTGCTGCCAAGGCCAATAAGATAATGGGTTGCATCAAAAGGGGCATAGCTGCCCGTGATGAGAACATAGTCCTGCCACTTTACAAATCGCTAGTCAGACCACACATGGAGTACTGTGTACAGTTCTGGGCTCCTGTGAACAAGGCAGACATAGCAGAGCTGGAGAGGGTTCAGAGGAGGGCAACTAAAGTAATAACTGGAATGGGGGGACTACAGGACCCAGAAAGATTATCAACACTAGGGTTATTCACTTTAGAAAAAGGATGACTGAGGGGAGATCTAATTACTATGTATAAATACAGTTGCAAGAAAAAGTATGTGAACCCTTTGGAATGATATGGATTTCTGCACAAATTGGTCATAAAATGTAATCTGATCTTCATCTAAGTCACAACAATAGACAATCACAGTCTGCTTAAACTAATAACACACAAATAATTAAATGTTACCATGTTTTTATTGAACACATCATGTAAACATTCACAGTGCAGGTGAAAAAAGTATGTGAACCCCTAGACTAATGACATCTCCAAGAGCTAATTGGAGTAAGGTGTCAGCCAACTGGAGTCCAATCAATGAGATGAGATTGGAGGTGTTGGTTACAGCTGCCCTATAAAAAACACACACCAGTTCTGGGTTTGCTTTTCACAAGAAGCATTGCCTGATGTGAATGATGCCTCGCACATATGAGCTCTCAGAAGACGTACGATTAAGAATTGTTGACTTGCATAAAGCTGGAAAGGGTTATAAAAGAATCTCCAAAAGCCTTGCTGTTCATCACAGTCCACGGTAAGACAAATTGTCTATAAATGGAGAAAGTTCAGCACTGCTGCTACTCTCCCTAGAAGTGGCCGTCCTGTAAAGATGACTGCAAGAGCACAGCGCAGACTGCTCAATGAGGTGAAGAATAATCCTAGAGTGTCAGCTAAAGACTTACAATAGTCTCTGGCATATGCTACAATCCCTGTTAGCGAATCTACAATACATAAAACACTAAACAAGAATAGATTTCATGGGAGGATACCACAGAGGAAGACACTGCTATCCAAAAAAAAATATTGCTGCCTGTTTACAGTTTGCACAAGAGCACCTGGATGTTCCACAGCAGTACTGGCAAAATATTCTGTGAACAGATGAAACCAAAGTTGAGTTGTTTGGAAGAAACACACAACACTTTGTGTGGCGCAAAAGAGGCAAAGCACACCAACATCAAAACCTCTTCCCAACTGTGAAGTATGGTAGTGGGGGCATCATGGTTTGGGGCTGCTTTGCTGCATCAGGGCCTGGACGGATTGCTATCATCGAAGGAAAAATGAATTCCCAAGTTTATCAAGACATTCTGCAGGAAAACTTAAGGCCATCTGTCCACCAGCTGAAGCTCAACAGAAGATGGGTGTTGCAACAGGACAACGACCCAAAGCATAGAAGTAAATCAACAACAGAATGGCTTAAACAGAAGAAAATACGCCTTCTGGAGTGGCCCAGTCAGAGTCCTGACCTCAACCCGATTGAGATGCTGTGGCATGACCTCAAGAAAGCGATTCACACCAGACATCCCAAGAATATTGCTGAACTGAAACGGTTCTGTAAAGAGGAATGGTCAAGAATTACGCCTGACCGTTGTGCACGTCTGATCTGCAACTACAGGAAACGTTTGGTTGAAGTTATTGCTGCCAAAGGAGGTTCAACCAGTTATTAAATCCAAGGGTTCACATACTTTTTCCACCTGTACTGTGAATGTTTACATGGTGTGTTCAATAAAAATATGGTAACATTTAATTCTTTGTGTGTTATTAGTTTAAGCAGACTGTGATTGTCTATTGTTCACATACTTTTCTTGCAACTGTATATCAGGGGTCAGTACAGAGATCACTCCCAACATCTATTGTAGTGTCCCACTAGGTAAAGGTGGGCACTGCACAAAAGGGGTTAATGTGTCTTTATTACATTTAATGTTATGTGTATGCATTTCCCTGTGTTAGCTGGTGTCAGGCCTGTCAGGGTGTAGTTTAGCCTCCCAGACGTTAGAGGGAGATAGAGAGCCCTGGTTATATATAGGTAGGCCCAGACAGGGGAATGTTAGTTCATTCCAGGGGACTAGAGGAGTTACTTCGTCCACCTGAAGCTCCTGAGGCTAGGCTTAGCTCAGTAGAGACACCCCGGTTGCAGGACGTCACCTCCTGGGAGAAACCACAGCCCTGCAGCAATAAAGCCAACATACTACAGGCAAAGATAAGTAACCACGATAGGCAGATGCTTTAGGAAGAAAAGCAAGGATTTAATACGAGAGGAAGATATATATATACCAAGGATATAAGCCACCATTTAGGCATCCGGGCCTTGGGATTGAAGCCAGACAGGAGTTCTAGAAAAGGACAGTGTACACTATTTCTGAGGAAAGGTACAACCTGATTCTGAGTGCATTGTGGAATTACCCTCTGAGTATCTTGCATAATTACTACCTGCCATCGTGTGGAATAAAGCCTGCTTGTAAAGCTGTGATCTAAAGGACTGTGTTAACATCTGTATGTACAAAGTTGGACTGTTCAGTAAAGCAACGTTTGGTTCACTATACCATCTGGTGTACCTCAGTTATTCCAACTATAAATCGGTGTGCCACCGTTACAGGCACTGGCGTCACGAATCCAACAGGGACCTTGCCCCAGGCACTAAAAATACCTGTAACATCCAGGGCACCTCATCCACCATCAGGCCTGGTCCCTACATACAGAGTGTGCCCCAGAGGAACTGTGCCTACCTCTCCTTCACTGCCGCATGCCTGCCCAGGGTTCTCCTATACAGTGAGCAACCCTCGATTGCCCATAACCGTGACCTCACATCGCAATACCCTGCAGGTCTGGCGTGCTGCATAAATTGGCGTCACGAACAGGATTTACGGAACATTCCTGCGCCATTGCGGATATAAAACTGTATGCTAAAAATTGCCTTAAAGTGACCAAGCCCTATTTTATTCAAAATTGCTGGGCCAAAGAACTGGAAAGAATCAGCGGTGTGAAGACAGTGTTTTCTGGACTGTTTGCTGCTTATTTAAGCCACTGCTTGCTGTCAGTGAATAGACAGCCATTTTGCCACTTAAACCTGAGGTGGATTGCAAGTGCGCCCGGTGAACTGTTTGGCGCGAAAAAGAGGACTTTGGTGCGAAAAGAACCAGGCGGAGTCATCACCCAGCCGGCGAGGAGGAAGAACGCCGCCCTGTCTGGAGGAAAAGGTGCCGCCTACCTGAGTCCCGGAGCTACGAGAGGCCGCGCCCACCTGCTGACGCTGTACGCAGGACGTCCGACACCCGTAGCCACGCATCTCGCGAGACTTGGAGCGAGCACCACCGGAGTGAGTACCAACGTAGAACTGTTGTCGGCTCTTCTATTTACCTTACCGGAACGTTCCCGACCCCTGCCAGGGCACCGGAGGGACTCCTGTTAGTGATAAAAGACTTTCCTAAAAAAAAAAAAAAAAGGGGTTATTACCATTGCCACTCCGGTCCGCTCCGCTACATTTAAAGGGCCATTCCCACCTAGCAGCATCATGTCCACCCCTGAGGAAATCGGACAGGTGGCCCCAGCCGTGTCTCCTGAAGTATCCACAGCCGACCGTAGGGCCCCTGCCGCCGCGGCACCGCCAAGCCTGATACCGCTAACTATGCCGTACTATTTTGGGGCCCCCTGGTTCCCACGTTATTCCGGGGAAGCTCACAAGTTAAAGGACTTTAGGGAGCAGATATTGGCCTTGTTCCGACTTTACCCCATAACTGCTGAACAGCAAATGGAGATCCTCCTAGCTCAGTTGGAAGGGGCCGCCCGCAGGGAAGTCATGTCGTGGCCCCGCTCTGAGAAAAGTAGCCTGGAACAGATCTTTGATCGCTTGGGCACCACATTTGAGGCCAGAACGGTGTCAGAAGTTAAAATGCGTTTCTTCAGCAGAAAGCAGCAACCTGGAGAGTCGCTCCGTGATTTTGCCCTGTCCTTACAAGAGACACTGAGAGCTGTAGTCCAAGTGGATCCTAAAGAAGCTGAGGACCAGGACCGGACTCTTAGAGAGCAATTCATTGCAGGCGTAAGTAATGAGCATTTAAAGGGCCAGCTACGCATGTTGTCAGCTCAACACCCCCACTGTGCATTTCTGGACTTTAAAGAATTGGCCATCAGTATATTGGGCCAGAACCCTGCTCCAGGGCCAGCAGCCTCCTATGAACCCCAGGCTTGTCAGCCCAAGACTGTGAATGTGGGGTCTGCAGGGGTCAGTCAGGCCACCCAAGCTCCAGTCACAGACGTAGTGGCAGCCCTCATGGAGCAAGTGAACCATCTTACTCTAAGCCTAGAGAAGGTGTGCAAAAAGATAGAGGAATGGGAGAGACCATTGTTACTAGAAGATGAAGGTCCTTTTCCTCCAAGGCTCCCACCTGCATATGGAGACGTATACCCAAAAGAGCCTGATGGGCGACCGAGGTACAGGCCCAGAAGTAGAAAACAGCCTGTCTGCCACCACTGCAAGAAATATGAACATACTGAATCAATGTGCTGGCAGTTAAACGGGCAACCCCTGAGGCAGAGGACCGCCCCTCGGGAGGTAGAACAGTAGGTCCAAAGGATCCAAGCTGGATGCCTAAGTATGTAGGATCCAGTCCAAAGATCAATATATGTATCAACGGGATACCCTTTGAAGCCCTGTTGGACACTGGGTCACAGGTCACCACCATTCAACGGCCTGCCTTTGATAAGTTCTGGGATCCAAGTCTCCTCACCCAGCCACCCGAGTCCTGGCTAGACATCATTGCCAGCAACGGTAAGCCAGTGAAAGTGCATGGGTATTGGGAACCTACTCTTCAGGTGGGAGAAGCCACCCTGCCACAGCAAGGCGTGATTGTGGTACAAGCAGGAGATAAAGGAGGACACCCTGTGATATTAGGGACTAACGTTCTAAAAAATTGTTACCCTGAAGTACTTGACGCATTGAACCAAACTATCTCTTCAGCCTCACCTGCTTCCAGAAGAGTTATTCAAAAGACTATTAGTGTGCTGTGTGCTCAACAAAAGTTCGCCAACAAGAAAGGAGAAATTTGCACTGTCCGGATCCGGGATAACCGGCCGGTAACTCTGCCTCCAAATTCCCAGATCATCCTGTGGTGCCGTGCGGTGTTAGGGATCCAGGGCCAGGACTATCAAGCCCTAGTGGAACCTATTCCCTTTGAAAATCATCCCTTCATACGGACAGCCAAGAGCCTGGTGACCGTGTCTCAAGGTAAAGTGCCTGTCCGCTTGATTAACTTTGGTGACCATCCCGTTACTCTCCTTAAACACTGCCCCGTTGCTCAGCTTTTCCAGGTGTCTTTCCAGGATGTGATCCGTCTGCCTGCCACGGAGGCGTTCCAGACCACACAGAGCAGCAGCACCCCTACAACACCCTGGTGGGAAGAACTACATGTGGGGGACGAATCTACCCCAAAGGAGCAGATAGAGGGAGTCCTGAAGCTGGTGAAGAAGCACCACCAGGCTTTCAGCAATCACTCCACGGACTACGGAGAGGTCAGTGTAATCAAGCACACCATACCCACTGGCTCTCATCCTCCTATTAAGGAGAGGCACAGACCCATACCACCTACTACCTATCAGTCTGTGAAAGAGATGATAAAAGAGATGAAAGACTCTAATATAATCCGGGACAGCCATAGTCCCTGGGCTGCGCCCCTAGTTCTTGTCCGAAAAAAAGACGGCAGCATAAGGTTCTGCGTGGATTACAGAAAAATTAATCAAATCACCCACAAAGATGCATATCCATTGCCACGCATTGAAGAGTCCTTGACTGCTCTGGGGTCATCAGCCTATTTCTCTACCTTGGACTTAACCAGTGGGTACTGGCAAGTACCCATGGCCCCAGAAGATCGAGAAAAGACTGCTTTCACTACAGCTATGGGCCTGTTTGAATTCAATTATATGCCGTTTGGACTGTGTAACGCTCCAGGAACATTCCAGCGGCTGATGGAACGTTGTCTAGGCCATAGGAATTTTGAGACTGTACTCTTATATCTGGATGACGTCATTGTATACTCCAAAACGTATGAGGACCATCTAAAGCACCTGGGTGAGGTGTTTCAAGTTCTTGCTAAATATGGCCTCAAGATCAAGCCATCCAAGTGCCACCTACTGAAACCAGCGGTCAAATACCTTGGGCATGTTGTTAGTGCCGAAGGAATACAGCCTGATCCTGATAAACTTGCTGCTGTCCGCAACTGGCCTACTCCAACGACCGTGAAAGAGGTGAGAAGCTTTCTCAGTTTTGCAGGGTACTACAGGCGTTTCATTCCACATTTCGCACAAATTGCGGATCCCATACAGGAACTGTTGAGGGGGCATCCAAAGAAGAGCCCGAAAACTCCTATTCCTGTTGAATGGAACCAGGAGCGAGAAATTGCCTTTCAACTCCTAAAGAAGAAGTTGACGGAACCCCCTGTTCTGGGTTACCCAGATTATCAGAAGCCATTCCTCCTCTACACGGATGCCAGTAAAAGAGGCCTGGGGGCCGTGTTGGCTCAAGTGCAAGACAACAAAGAAAAGGTAATTGCCTACGCCAGCAGATCCCTGAAGGGAGCTGAAAAGAATGATCAGAATTACAGTTCTTTCAAGCTGGAGTTTCTTGCCTTAGTGTGGGCTGTGACTGAAAAGTTCAAAGACTATCTTGCTGCCACACCATTTGTTGCCTTCAGGGACAATAATCCCCTGGCGCATCTGAACACGGCCAAGTTAGGGGCACTGGAGCAAAGATGGGCCTCCCGCCTTGCCAACTATGACTTTTCTGTGAAGTACCGGGCAGGCCGCTCCAATGATAATGCTGATGCCCTGTCGCGGCTCCCCACTACAGAGGCCCCAGATGAGTTAAAAGATGTCTGGGAAGAAGTGGAAATGCCCGCGTTCTACAAAAAATTTGCCCAGCAGGATAATATCCGTACTGAAAATCTCCCTGCTACTGATCTTCCCTCCTCAGATGATCCTGAGTCCGGAGGCGATCAAGAAAGATGGATTAAGCTCCAGTCCGAAAGTAGAGTCCTCGGTGAACTGCTTGAATTCCTTACCAGTGGGAAAATCCCTGAGAGAATCCGCAGGAAGGGTGCAGACCCAGAACTAGTAAGACTGTGGAGACATCGCCACCAACTATTCCTTCAAAGAGGCCTGTTGCTCAGAAGGAGTCTGGATCCAGTGTCCTGTGATAGAGTCTACCAGATTCTCCTGCCCCGTCGGGATGCCAGCCTGGTACTGGACATGTACCACAACCAGTCCGGACACTTCGGGGTGCAAAAGACTGAGGCCACTATACGGAGAAGATTCTATTGGATTGGGATGAGGGAGGATATCGAGAAATGGTGCCGAGAATGCACTGCCTGTGCTGTGGGGCGGACTGAACGCCATGACCAGAGGGCGCCTCTCCATCCTATTGTAAGTACAGCTCCTTTAGACCTTGTCGCGATTGATCATGTGAAGTTGGAGCCGAGTCGCTCTGGGTATACATATGCCATGACTATAATTGATCACTTCACCAAGTTTGTCGTAGCAGTGCCTGTGAAAGACCTGACAGCCAAGACTACAGCGGAGGCGTTCTGGAAACATTTCCTTCTGCCCTACGGCTGTCCAGAAAGGATCCTCACCGATCAAGGGTCTGCGTTTGAGTCACAGCTGTTCCATGAGATGTGCCTGCTGCACAACTGCCAGAAAGTCCGGACCACCGCCTATCATCCGCAAGGTAACGGACTCTGTGAAAAGATGAATAAAACTCTCATTGAAATGCTGAGAGCAGTACCCCCTGATACGAGGGGTGATTGGCCTACTTTGTTGCCACAACTGATGTACACTTATAACAACACCATCCATTGTTCCACCGGTTACACCCCGTTCTATCTGATGTTTGGGCGACAAGGGAGATTACCTGCGGATCACTCCCTGGGGGTACAAGTGCCGGATGTGATCAACCCACTGCCCAGGACTGATTGGGTAGTGGAGCACCAGAGGCGTCTTCTTAATGCCAAGGAGATTGTGCAAGAACGCATGGAGAATGTCCGGGAACGCCAGCAAAAAGACTACGACCAGACTGCCCATGCGGGACCCCTGGCTCTTGGAGACAAGGTTTGGTTGAAAAACAACCACCGGACCAGCAAGTTGGACAGCAAATGGGAAAGGATTCCCTACCTTGTTACTGCCATACCTAATGCTGCAGCCCACATTTACCAGGTCTCCAGAGAAGGAAAAGGTCCCCAAGTTGTTCACAGGAACCGCCTCAAACCCTGTATCGAAGGAGAACCAGCGGCGGAGGAGATGGAGCCTGACCCTTCTGAGGAGGAATTGCCGGCTCCACCTATGGACCCTATGCAGGCTGTGGAGAACTTGATCCATGATAAAGAGCCGCTCCACTGGGCCCTCACGCCTTGGCTGAATTTGTTGGTTCCTGCTCCTGTTCCTGTTGGTCTCCCGTCTCCGGATACCTTACCCCAGAGAGCTCCTGAAGTGGTTCCAGAGGCGTTGAGCTCCCTTGACCTTCCTGAGTCCAGGCAGGAAGAATCTCCGTCACTAAGGAGGTCTACACGTTCTACCAGGGGACACCCACCTGTGAGGTTTGAGGACTACATCATGGGTCCAGGTAGCCCCTCACGGGAAACCCCTGTTTAACCCTTGTTGCAAGCCTGGGTACGGACTCATGTGTTCCTTTGAGCCTCCAAGGACTTACGTTTATTATGTTTTTATGGACTATCCTGGCTTATTGATACGCTGCACCAGGTCAGCGCCCCTGTTCCCTCACATTATCCTGAGAGAAGAGAACGACGCCCCTTTTCACCATTCCTTGCAGTTATACTGTTTGTTAATTTTTATGCTGTTGCTGTGATAATTGCCATGTATGCCGGTTCTCATTTTGTCTTTCAGGCTGCAGTATCCAGCCGGGCAGGGCCCCTCCATGTTGCGCCGAGGACGGGCAACGTTATAGCGTGGTGGTATGTAGTGTCCCACTAGGTAAAGGTGGGCACTGCACAAAAGGGGTTAATGTGTCTTTATTACATTTAATGTTATGTGTATGCATTTCCCTTTGTTAGCTGGTGTCAGGCCTGTCAGGGTGTAGTTTAGCCTCCCAGACGTTAGAGGGAGATAGAGAGCCCTGGTTATATATAGGTAGGCCCAGACAGGGGAATGTTAGTTCATTCCAGGGGACTAGAGGAGTTACTTCGTCCACCTGAAGCTCCTGAGGCTAGGCTTAGCTCAGTAGAGACACCCCGGTTGCAGGACGTCACCTCCTGGGAGAAACCACAGCCCTGCAGCAATAAAGCCAACATACTACAGGCAAAGATAAGTAACCCCGATAGGCAGATGCTTTAGGAAGAAAAGCAAGGATTTAATATGAGAGGAAGATATATATATACCAAGGATATAAGCCACCATTTAGGCATCCGGGCCTTGGGATTGAAGCCAGACAGGAGTTCTAGAAAAGGACAGTGTACACTATTTCTGAGGAAAGGTACAACCTGATTCTGAGTGCATTGTGGAATTACCCTCTGAGTATCTTGCATAATTACTACCTGCCATCGTGTGGAATAAAGCCTGCTTGTAAAGCTGTGATCTAAAGGACTGTGTTAACATCTGTATGTACAAAGTTGGACTGTTCAGTAAAGCAACGTTTGGTTCACTATACCATCTGGTGTACCTCAGTTATTCCAACTATAAATCGGTGTGCCACCGTTACAGGCACTGGCGTCACGAATCCAACAGGGACCTTGCCCCAGGCACTAAAAATACCTGTAACATCCAGGGCACCTCATCCACCATCAGGCCTGGTCCCTACATACAGAGTGTGCCCCAGAGGAACTGTGCCTACCTCTCCTTCACTGCCGCATGCCTGCCCAGGGTTCTCCTATACAGTGAGCAACCCTCGATTGCCTATAACCGTGACCTCACATCGCAATACCCTGCAGGTCTGGCGTGCTGCACTATTTATCCCCAGGACTGTGACTGTGACGAGGGGACATCCTCTGCCTCTGGAGGAAAGAAGGTTTGTACACAAACATAGAAGAGGATTCTTTACGGTAAGAGCAGTGAGACTATGGAACTCTCTGCCTGAGGAGGTGGTGATGGTGACAACAAAATAAAAGACTTCAAGAGTGGCCTGGATGTATTTCTGGAGTGTAATAATATTACAGGCTATAGCTACTAGAGAGGGGTTGTTGATCCAGGGAGTTATTCTGATTGCCTGAATGGAGTCGGGAAGGCATTGATGCTGTGCACTCCCGTGCGCACGATGTATGCCACTCCGGGACATATGGCCGCTCATGGACCGTATGTCTCGGAGGACATACGGTCATGTGCATGAGCCCTTAAGTCGTTTTTTTTTTTTGCCTTCCTCTGGATCAACTTGCAGGATAACAGGATGGACAAATGTCTTTTTTCGGCCTTATATACTATGTTACTATGTCCTATTATTGTCCGCATTATGGACAAGGATAGTACTGTTCTATTAGGGGCCAGCTGTTCCTTTCCGCAAAATACGGAATGCACACAGACGTCATTTGTATTTTTTGCATGAGGCCTTATTTGGTGTTTGTCTGATTAGTATGAGATTCAGCATTTGCCTTTCAATGCGTCTCTTTCAGTGAGCTGCGGAGCTGGAAGTTGGCCTTTCATTGCCTACATTTATCACCTCTTTCTTGTCCTCGCTCATTATCTCCCGTAGATCGCATATTGAGATCAGCCAGTTGTCAGGATTAGAACATGTATTTTTCTCCGCTGTCAGCAGCAGGACCAATTATAGGAATCCATCAAGCAACAGACTTAGGCCTCATGCACACAACCGTTGTTATGGTCCGCATCCGAGCTGCAGTTTTTGCAGCTCGGGTGCGGACCCATTCACTTCAATGGGGCCACAAAAGATGTGGACAGCACTCCGGTAAAGGTAATGTGTCAACTATATTTTTTCTGCCAGTAAAAACCTGAACATGATTATGAGCATCAATCTTACCTGAGCTAACAGCATTTAGAAAACTGCTTTACAGCAGCCACCATGGATCCTAGACACAGTAGACTGAAGGGGACTCATTGGAGGAGATTAATCAAAAGTGATACAAAGGAAAACTCATTTAGTTGCCAATTTTTCCCCCTCGCCTATGACAGCACCCCTGGATAGTGACCGCTCCCTTCTCAGGACAGGAAACAGGAACCACAACTGCTTTAAAATGAGGGACCATCCCCCTTCACACCAGTTCGATTTCCTGTCCTAAGGGACAGGGCTGGATCTGCAAACATTATCAGCAAGGAGAGCTGCGGGCGCCCTGAATGTGAAAATATAAGGAGGGCCTACCCGGCAGCATAAGTCTTCTGCTGGAGCCGCTGCAGAGCCTGAACCTCTGGCTCTTCCTCCCGCTCCGTTCCTTTCTCGTTCCAGGAGGTTCGCATGCCTCCCGGACGCGCAGACCTCTGCAGCCGTGTTCGCACGTCCAGCTGCCGGCGTTTGACGCACTTCTGGTTCGGCAGTAGGAGGAAGCAGTTGGCTGAAGACCGAAAGTGGGGGGAGCCGGCGCGCGCCCGGCAGAGTTAAGTTCAGCCAGCTCACGCTGCTAGCTGAAGAAGAAGCTGGCAGTTGGTTTTCTCCATTCTGCTTTACAGCGTGTGAACATGGAGCAGACACAGCGCGCAGATCCCACTGAAACCACCAATGAATCCTCGGTACCATGGTGGGGTAAGAGGGGTGAATACCCCAGAACCTCCTACTATTAGTTTTTTCTCATGCGGCTCATTTTCTGTGTTTAGGTCTCCAAGGACAGTAGAAGGGTTTCAAAATCTAAAGATAGAGGGTGTGCTACGTGTAAGAAGTTACCCCCGGGCTGGGGGAAGCCTATCTGTCAAGTCTGTGTGAGCAAGTTTTTAGAGGATGAGGCCCCGTCTCTTATGACCTGTCTAAAGCAGATGATCCGGGATGAAGTTAAGGAGTCGGTGAAGGAGTCGGTTAGCAGTCTCTTAGAGGGTCACCACAGCACCTCTGCAGCTGCGTTTATTCCCCCCTCCAGCGGTAAGGATATACTGTCAGGATTGGAGGAAGAGAGAGAAAGACTTTCATCGGATGAATCCTTTGATGATCATGTAGCGGGAAGACTGCTTTTTCAGGCTGAGAACATTAACTCTCTGCTCAGAGTAGTCAGTGCCACCATGGGGTTAGATGATTATAAAGCTTCACAATCTATACGAGACTCCATGTTTGAGGGCCTGGGTCCTAAAAAGATAAAGGGCTTTGACGTGCATGAAAATATTGCTGCTGTGATTGGAGCAAACCAGACAGAATTTTTTTTTGTCTCTTCTTCTATCAAATGTAAATACCCTTTTGAGGAGGAGGTGTCTGCCTGTTGGGATCGGGCCCCAAAATTGGATGCCCCTGTTGTCAAAATATCCAAAAAGGCCGCTCTTCCCTTTGAGGATACAGGTTCCCTAAAAGACCCCATGGATAGAAGGGCTGAAATTTATTTAAAAAAGAACTGGGAAGCTACAGCGGGAGCCTTTAGACCAGCCATAGCGGCCACTTCTGTGGCCAGATCCCTAAAGACTTGGATGAAGCAGCTAGAAGATCATATAAAGGAGGGAACCCCTAGAGAGCAGCTGCTATCTTCCTTTCCCACCATATTTAATGCTATTGATTTCTTGGCGGATGCTTCAGCAGATTCTTTAAGATTTTAGGCTTCTGCCCTATCCAACTCAGCAAGGAGAGCCATTTGGTTAAAGGATTGGAAGGGAGATTCTGCCTCCAAAGCCAAGCTGTGCGCCATTCCATGTCAAGGAGAATATTCGCTTGGGCCCGTCTTGGATAATTTGCTTGAGAAGGCCTCAGACAAAAAGAAAGGGTTTCCTTCCACCAGTCAGCAACCCCCTAAAAAACCCTTCTGTTCTTAGTTTAATAAAGGTGGATATAGGAGGAAGGAGGGGTCTAGGCAATTTTCGGGTCCTGCCAAAAAAAAAAGGGGTATCTTTTTTCCGGGGCAGAGGCCTTTAAAGAAGCAGCCTCAATGACACCAGGGCCCCGGTGGGAGGTCGGCTTTCTCACTTCACAGAACAATGGCAGAAGATATCAAACAGCCCATGGATAATCTCCATCCTAAGAGAGGGCTACAAAATAAATCTTCAGAGGTTGCCGCCAGAAAGGTTTATACTAACAGATTATCGTTCAAGCCCTCAGAAACAGGCGGCCATAATTTCAGAGGTATCTTCCCTGTTAGAAAAGAATGTTCTGATGAAGGTCCCAGTACAAGAAAGAACAAAGGGGTTTTATTCAACTCTCTTTTTTGTAAAAAAAAAGCCGAATGGCTCCTACCGTACAATAATAAATGTAAAACTTCTGAACCAGTATCTAGTGTACGAAAGGTTTTGTATGGAATCAATCAAGTCTGTGATTCTAAATCTGTTTCCGAACTGTTTTATGGTGTCTCTGGATCTCAGGGATGCCTACTACCATGTCCCTATACATCCCAGTCATCAGAAATACCTAAGGGTAGAAATTCAGTTGGAGGAGGGGGATCCTACATGTGCAGTTTCGAGCTCTCCCCTTCGGTGTGTCTCAGGCCCCCAGGGTATTTACAAAGATTATTGCGGAGATGATGGCCCATTTGAGAGAGAGGGATTTAGTGGTCATTCCATATCTGGACGATTTTCTCCTTCTCTCTCAGTCATACAAGCAGCTAGAGGAACAGATTTCATGGTTCAGGGAGGTGTTGGACAAGTTAGGGTTAGACTCCACTTCTCAGATGTGCCTACTACCCCTACACAACGCTTGTCTGATCAGATCCAGAGTTCAGTACCTGTTATCACATCAGTCACTTTCCCTGAGAGAGGCCATGTCAGTTCTGGGACTCATGACAGCAGCCATTCCGGGGGTAAAAAGGGCCCAGTTTCACTCGAGGACACTACAGCTGCAGATTCTGAAGATTTGGGACCGAAATCTTTTCTCTCTGGACTCGCGGATTCGTCTATCACCTCAGATGCTTGTCTCACTGGACTGGTGGATGAATCTATCGAACCTTCAGAAGGGGGTTCCGTGGCAGAGACAGGCAGTCATACCTTTGACCACAGATGCAAGTCCCTACGGTTGGGGGGCTCATGTAGAATCTCTTCTTCAGGGATCAGGGAGTTCAGTCCCAGTCCCACAATTTCAGGGAACTAAACGCCATCTTGATGGCCTTAAGAGAGAGTCTCCAAATAATAAGAGGCAGAAATGTCGGAATTTATTCAGACAACATGACAGTGGTTGCCTACATCAACAGACAGGGAGGTACCAGATCTCCGAGCCTTATGTTCCTCAGTCAGGAAACTTTTTGTCTAGCAGAGAATTTTCTCTCATCAATTTCTGCAGTACATCTAAGAGGGAGGGACAATGTGACAGCATCAGGGAGATGGTATTTGGATCAGCAGATCTTCAACAGAATAGTTGCCCTATGGGGTCTTCCAGAGATAGACCTCTTTGCCACAAGGACCAACAAGAAGGTAGAGAGATTCTTCTCTCTTTGCCCAGAGAAGCGTCCAACAGCTGTGGATGTTCTAGCTCAATCCTGGAGAGAAGGGCTTCTTTATGCATTTCCCCCGGTGAAGGTATTACCAAGAGTCCTAAAGAAGATAAGGGAAGAGAGTGCTATAGTTATAGTGATAGCCCCCTTCTGTCCCAGGAGAGTTTGGTTTTCTTGGCTTTGAAAAATGTCGATTGCCTCCCCTTGGGTTCTTCCAGTCTTCCCGGGACTTCTAGCTTAAGGTCCAATCCTTCACCCAGAGGTAGAGAATCTGCATTTGACTGCCTGGCTTTTGAAAGGCAAATTTTAGAGAAAAAAGGTTTATCGGAGGAAGTAGTCACCACTCTATTGGCAAGTCGTAAGAGGGTCACTTCGGAGATCTATTTACGCGTTTGGAGGTCCTTCTGTGTATTTGCAAATAGACCGGTGGATGTTCTAGAAAACCCTGATAGCCCTCTGGTGTTAGATATTCTGCAGGAGGGCTGGAAAAGGAAGCTTAGGCCTAGTACTTTAAAAGTACAGCCTTAAGTATATCGGCCTTAAGTGCTCTTTTTGAATTTAAGCTAGCTGCTCATCCTTGGAAAAAAAAGATTTATAACTGCAGTTTCAAAATTATTTCCAGTCCATAGAGTTAAAATTCCACCTCGGGATCTAAACCTGGTACTTTCTGCCCTTACGTCAGATCCTTTTGAGCCTATCCAGGAAATCTCCTTAAGATTAATAACAATAAAACCGGCATTTTTACTAGCCATTACATCTGCTAGGAGAGTGAGTGAGGTTTCGGCTCTTTCTATTGAAAGACCATATTTAAATATTTTGGAGGAGCGAGTGATAATTTCGACAGATCCTTCGTTTTTGCCAAAGGTGTCGTCTTCTTTTCATCGTTCTCAGGAGATAGTCTTACCCTCTTTCTGTGCTTCTCCTAAAAATAGTAGAGAATCGTAATTACACTGTCTAGATATAGGAAGATGTTTATTACAGTATCTAGAGATTACTCATCCTTGGAGATTTTCCTCTAGACAACTTCTCTGCTTTCAGGGCGAGAGAAAGGGTTTGGCTGCTTCATCCCAGACCATGGATAAAAAAGGCTATTCAGTTAGCGTATTCCTCCAAGGGAGTCTCCCCGCCTACTGGATTTGGAGCCCACTCTACCAGAGCAGTCTCCACGTCCTGGGCAGAAAGAGCCTCTGCCTCTATAGAACAGATTTGTAGAGCTGCCACCTGGAGTTCTCCTCACACGTTTTTCAGGCACTACAGACTTCAGTTACCCTTAATGAGGGTCTAATATTTGGACGTAAGGTCTTTCAGGCAGTTGTCCCACCCTGATTTAATCTCGCTTAGATCCAGGGGTGCTGTCATAGGCGAGGGGGAAAAGTGTGATTACACTTACCGGTAATCTGTTTTCCTTGAGCCTATGACAGCACCCGGTTAATTCCTTTCCCAAAAAAAAAAATTAAGAAATAGAAAAAGTTGTTATTATTATTATTATTATTATTATTAGATGATTGTTTTTCCTTAGTTTTTGGAATAGTACTGGTGTGAAGGGGGATGGTCCCTCCTTTTAAAGTGGTTGTGGTTCCTGTTTCCTGTCCTGAGGAGGGGGCGGTCACTATCCAGGGGTGCTGTCATAGGCTCAAGAAAAGCAGATTACCGGTAAGTGTAATCACACTTTTGGAAAATGAAAGGTAAATTCTGATTGGTTGCTATGAGCAATTAAGCCAGTTTTCCTGTGTACTAGTTTGATAAATCAGCGCCATTGACTAATACAGGAGAGTTTTCTAGGCATGCTCTGTGACCTGTACAGAGGTCAGGAGGGAGTAGATAAGCTGAGATATCACCTATTGTGAATAGTGGATCCTGTGTTATCAATATATAGAAGTGTTTTCTGTCATTTTAATCCTGCCTGTGATGATAACAATGAAAAGTGATTTGCATAGACCAAGAAATGGTGCCTTGCCTTTTCTTAGAGGCCAGGATTTTTGGATTTATTTAAAAGCAAATGTGTTCCAAAAAAATGTATCTGCCAGTTAAAACCAGATGGTAACACATCTTTTTTTCTAATCTGTTTTTATTTTCTAAATTGCAGATTTATTTATTCTCTTTTCTGAACATGATTATGAGGGCTTCCATCTTACATGAGCTGTTCTTAACAGCATTTAGAAAGCAATAAGAAAATTGCTTTATGGCAGCCCCATGGGGCATAGACACAACGGTCTCGAGGGGACCTCATTGACTTCTATGGGAGAGTCTTCTAGGCATGCTCTGTTACCTGTGCAGAGGTCATTGTACAAGGAAAGAATAGATAAGATTTGACAATCACCTTTTGTGAAGGGAGGATCCTGTATTATCTATACACAGAGGATATATCATTACAGGCAGGGTTAGAATGACAGATAAGCAGATAACTGCAGTAAAGTGAAGAAGTGGTGCCTATTATCAGGCTTTGTGGCCAGTGTGAAAACTGCAGGATTTTATTGTTTTTGTTTAAATATGGATCTTGACATGGAAAACAAAAATAAGATCACCGAAAAATATGTAAAACATAAAAATATGATTTAAATAATAGATCATGTTCTAATGTCAGATTTCCTTAGTATAGACAGTGACATGGAAAATGTCAGGAGAAGTGACAGGTTCTCCTTAAGGGAAATATAAAGTTTACCCCCTTACAAACTGACCACTTAAAGAGGACTTCTCACCTCTCCTGACATGTGTGTTTTAGTAAGTAATTGCATCTCCTATGTAATAACAATTCTGGAGCATATTTTCTTATAACTGTATCTTGTGGTATTCCTCTATTATCCATACTTGATGTTTAGGAATGAATTGCCAGTAGTCTGCAACGAGTTCAACTAGGTGTTACCAGTCGGGGGAGATGGGGGGGTTGTCCCTGCACAGTAGTCTGGCACTATCCAATCAGTGCTACGGGTGCAGACTGTGCAGGGACACACCTCCAACGGGTAACACCCATCTGGACTGTCACTGCAAACTATTTTATTCATAAATTCTATTAGGAATACGTCATAAGAGTAGATGCTCCAAAACTGTTATTTCATGGGAAATACAAGTATGTCAGGAGAGGTGACGCATCATCTTTAAATGTAGCCCCTGCTGTCTAATAGATGTATGTAAGAGACTGAGTAAATGTAATGGTTCACAATTACTGTGGATTGTGAGAGAAATATAAGAAGCTGCTTCATAAGCTACTGATAAAAAAGATGCAAATATGCTGTTCCTGTAGGAGGTCCTGTTTTCTAAGAATCTAACCATTTTCTTTACCCATGTACCTGCTGTAAGAATTGTAAGAAATAAATCAGACAAAAGCAGCATCTAAACATGCAAAACAAATATGTAATTGCTCCAATCAGCGCAGCTGGTCTGATCCTGCAGGAATCACATCAGGAGGCATCTGACAATTTTCACATGATAAGAAAAATACTGAAGCTCATGAGCTAGAGCGGAAGTCTTCTAGTCATTATACAAAGAAGGGGAGCAGTGTTCATGAGTTTACAATAGTTCTCCTGCATAAAGTGAATGTCATTACAAGTGACGCAATCATCCAAAGCACTTAATAGGAATTCAACTTCCTGATTTTTGAAAATGTTTTCAGTATTTAGTCTCTGAGTATTTGGTGGTCAATGGTAAAGATTGGGGGCCCAGTCTCTGACACAATAATAAACTCCAAGGATCCAGAAGAAACTGGCCAATCACTTAACATTCAGATCCATTTTCTACGGGTTAACTCGCAAATAATCTATTAGATCTTATTGATGGTGTGTCCTGTATGCAGTGGCATGCCAAGGGAGGGGGGCGGTCCAGGTGCCAGCTGTCAGGGGGTAAAGCGCCGAGGAGCTGGCAGTCCATTTACTTACTGACTGCTCCGCGTACTCCTTCCCTCCTCCCGACTGGTGCACTGAATGGTGAAGCAGGGACCCGTCATTCCACGCTGCCAGACTGTGTAGGGGTAGTGTGCAGGCCCAGAAATCTGCATGTGTACTCCTCACATGGTGCTGCAGCGTAATCTGTGCCTGCAGGGAAGTGCTGGAGGTGATCTGATCATCAGGAACGGGACAAGGTATTTACTGGGTTTTTTTTGTTTGTTTTTTTTTGTTCGTTTTTACACTGAGGAGATACAATGTGGGCATTACTATTGTGAAAGGGGAACAGAGAGAGCATATCTACTGTGAGGGGGGCACAAAGAGTGCATAACTACTGTAGAGGGGCACAAGAAGGGATAACTACTGTGAGGGAGACACAGTGTTGGCATAACTACTGTGAAGGGGGCACAATAAAGGGATAACTACTGTGAAAGCTGCACAATGTAGGAATAACTACTGTGAAGTGGTGCAATGTGGGCATAACTACTATGAGGGGGCACAATGTGGTCATAACTGCTGTGAAGGGATGCATTGAGGGCATAACTACTGCGAAAGGGCACAATGAGGGCATTATTACTCTAAGGGGGCATAACTATTGTGAGGGGGCATAATGTGGGCATAACTACTATGAGGGGGGAAAATGAAGGCATAACCACTGTGAGGGGCACAATGTTTTAGGACGTGCTAGAGAAAGAATGCTACTGCCTGTATGTGCAATGATAAAAAGCAGAAGCATGCAGAAGCCCCTGAGGAGCCGGGTCAGAGCATGGGAGTGGTAGTGGCCCTGATGAGATGCTGTGTCACAGTGTACTCCCTCAGGTGGTTGCTCCCTGGGGATTGGTGCAGTGGAAAAGTAGTTTGAAGAATCAGGCCAGATGTAAACATATTAAAGTCTCTCTTTACTTATGAAAAGCTTGGTAGAAAAAATATAATGTAACTTTTACTTTATCTTATCATTAAAATGAATTTGGGGCATTATGAAATCTAAATAACAATTCCTTATTTTGGAGGAGAAGAAATACTGGTACTTATCAGACCTAGTTGCCTTGTCTTATTGTTTGCGGGGGTTGGGGGGGGGAAACGTCACATGGAGTGCTAGGCTCACTATCTTGCAAGTCCTGTCTGTCCCTACTATACTAATCTAGATAGTGGAATTGCTGACAGGCTGTAGTCGGAGCACCCGCCCTTGCAAGGGCAACCCCCAGCCGCTGGAACCTTGGGTATGATCTAAAATACCCTGCTTCTCCTACTAAACTAAACAAGCATCTAAGGAGTCATCCGACGCGTTTCGCCAGATTTAGTGGCTCATCAGGGAAAGAAATTCTTAGTGCTTTGCAGCGCTCAGTGCAGTGGCAGCACTACATTTTTTTGTTAGAGGCAGAGGGGAACTCAAGAGAAGAGAACTGGATCTGGTTCCTATGAGTAGGAGCTCTGACATGTGCCTCCTCTGCCTTCTCTCCATGAACTGGAATCCCCCTCCTGGCAGGAAGTAGGACCATCTCAATCCTACCAAGAGAAGAGGAACAGGGTGGTTAGTCCTGTTCCTGCCTACCATACCTTCCCTAGCTGTAAAAAATGGTTCAGAAGATTCAAATACATAAAAATAACAATACATAACTATATACAATGCATAACAAACATTTGCAGGTACCCCCAGGTCTGGGGTAATGCATGTGCATGTTCTGCATAACTGGAAGGTGGGTCATCAGAATCATTTCCTCTGGTGTGCCCAAGGATCCCCAGTCTAACATTGGTCAGTAGTGTGTTTAGTGCTCAACACTTGGGGGTCAGTTAGCTTCTGTCACTTGACCATCACTGGTATATTCATTACCAGTGCTGTGATTGGTGGTCCATTCTGTGATCCTTAGTATTCCAGAGAGAGTCCAATTTATATATAATAAATCCAGATGTAATAACTTAAAAGGGGCTGTCCAAGTTAAATAAAAATTCAGGCAAACTGCATGAAATAACAAATGAATGTATACTCACTTGTTTTTTCCTCTGCTGCTTCTATGCAGCACATTGGTTGTCACCACTGGTCTTTATTTTTCTGGCTGGAGCGGTGGCAATGACTGGCCTAAGCAGAGACATCCAGTGCATAGATGAGACCAGCAATTGGCTGCAGATGTGGCCTGTGCAAGGAATGTCACTGTTGCAGCCAAGAAGAAGAAGTCAGCAGGGAAAGGACTGGAGATCTCGAAGGAACAGATATAGACACCCTAAACTCTAATTGTAAGAGGTACATACTTTATAGGAATAAAACGGTGAGGAACAAGAAAAAAAGACAATGTGGATAAATAGAAATGTAAAGGGAGCAATAAATGACAAAAAGAAAGCATTTAAATCACTAAAACGGGAAGGAAGCAAAGAAGCATTGAAAAACTATAAGGCCTCTTTCACACGAGCGTGACGGATTGGCTCCGGATGCATTCAGGGTGCATTCAGGGAAATTCGCACCATTTTGCAAGAAAGTTCAGTCAGTTTTGACTGCGATTGCGTTCAGTTTAGTTTTTTCCATGCGGGTGCAATGTGTTTTGATGCGTTTTTCACGCGTATGATAAAAAACTGAAGGTTTACAAACAACATCTCTTAGCAACCATCAGTGCGGATGCAATGCATTTTTCAAGCAGCCCCATTCACTTCTTTGGGGCCAGGGCTGCATGAAAAAGGCAGAATATAGAACATGCTGCGATTTTCACGCAACGCAGAAGTGATGCGTGAAAAACAATGCTCATGTACACAGACCAATTGAAATGAATGCGTCAGGATTCAGTGCGGGTGCAATGCGTTCACTTCACGCATTACACCCGCGTGGAAAACTCACTCGTGTTAAAGGGGCCTAAGGAAAAAAATGTAATATGTAAAAGACAGATAAAAGCAGTCAAGCTGGAGAGAGAGAGACTCCTTGCCAAATCAGAGCTATGAGAAGAAAACATATCTATTAAATATTTTTTTCTCCACTTTATTCACTGCGGAAAATGAACTGTCAGATGAAATGCAGAGTGTAAAAGTAAACTCTCTATTAAAACTGGCCTGTCTGACCCATGAAGAAGGGCAGCGGCATCTTAAAAATATAAAAATGGACAAATCACCGAGTCCAGATGGCATACACCCCTGTATCCTAAGACAATGAATTAATGTCATAAACAAACCCTTCTTTCTGATATTTAAGAACTCTATAATGACAGGGAATGTTGTCGCCTATCAAATGTGGTGCCGATATTCAAAAAGAGGTAAAAAACTGAGCCTTGGAACTATAGGCTGGTAAGTCTAACATCTGTCGTGAGTAAACCATTTGTACGTTTTCTAAGGGACGCTATTATGGAGTATTTCAATAAAAATAAGCATAAAACAACATATCAGCATAGCTTCGTGAGGGATCGGTTCTGTCAAACTAAGGATGAGCAAACCAGTACGGACGTCACCAGGTTTGGTCTGAACTTTGCTATTTTTCAGACAGCAGACAAACCGAAAATGGTGTAGCGCTATTTTAATGCACATGTCGGAAAAGTGCACTAGGGAGGAAGAAGTAGGGTTCTCATATGACCCTGAGAGGAAGTGAGGGGGAAGGCTTGCCCTGATTGGTTCATCCAGGCCGTCTGTCAGCCTGGAAGCCAATCAGTGCTGCAGCAGGCTGGGAGGTGCCCTAGCAGTATGAGCAGAATGCCATTCCGTGCTGGGCTGTGAATGAGGGTGGTTTTGCCGCATCTGGCAGGCAGTTTCGGCGACGGAACTGCTTGCCGGATCACTCTGCCGCAAGTGTGAAAGTAGCCTTACTTAAAAAAAAAAATTTTTTATATGAGACTTCTGCTGTATAGGAATACTTACTAGTAGTATTCCTATACAGCAGAAGATTCTCATATTATTATTTTTATTTTTTTAAGTAACTGGCCATGCAGATCTATAGTGTCAATTGAGAATATATATCGTGGCTCTCCCGTATCTGTTTTACGGTTAAGGTGCTCTGTTTTTTGGGTGATTCACCTGTTCATCCTATATGGCAGATACGTATTCAAAATATTGGGGAAAAAACAGGCACTCACCATCTGGTATAATATAGATTAATATTTTACTCGATATAATGGTATAATGGTAAATTACATAAGGATATACATAGAATTCAGCATTAAAATACAATACAAAACAGTATAATAAAATATAATATAGGTACTGTCTCTGTGCTGTTATTGCCAATTCCTACTTGCTACACCTTGCAATTTGGGGATAGATTTTGTGGCACATTAGACCTAGTGCCTAAATCATGCTAGCTAACCTATTCACATATAGCCCTATAGATGAATTCGTGTTACGATTGAGACCAAAGAGAACAAGAAGGGGAAAGGGAAAAAGGAAGAAGGAGGAATTACAGAGATTAAGAACACAGATAGAGACAGACTCGATCATCAATTTAAGCCAGACAATACTCCCCCCAACACAAATAGAATTACTAAAAAAGGGTTTAAAATTTGCCCCAAAACAAGCCAATAAATTTGATATTTATATTGGAATAGAAAAAGTTATCAGAAAATTGTGCCTCAAAAAACATTTTATGAGGAATCCCATAATTGTCAATTCGAGGGTAAAAAACTCATATATCCACACAAATTTAAAACCAAAGAGTAGAATGTATCCGAGATAACATATAGAACAGGATATCGCAGCATTTAAGAAGTCGGTAGAAAATTACATAAGGAAGTTGAAAACAAATACAAGAATAGGAAATAATGTGACAGCACAGGAAATACAGGCCTTGAAACAACTACAAAAGCAGGAGAATATCACCATCAGACCTGCCGATAAGGGAGGGGCCATTGTCATTCTGGAGACACAAAAATATGAGGTGGAATGTCTTAGACAACTGTCGGACATCGCCACATATTCCAGACTGATGAGGGACCCCACCAAAGAATATAACACAGAGTTGGTGAACTATGCCAGAGATGGTTGGGAGCGAGGAATTCTAAATGAACAGGAGTTCAAATATATCACCACCACCCAGCAACGGCTACCAGTATTTTACTGCCTCCCTAAAGTGCACAAAGATCAGCTGAATCCTCCAGGAAGGACAATCATCTATGGCATAGGAAACACAGAGAGAGAATGCACCAAACGGATATGCCACTGGCTATACTGGCAAGTCATAAATGCAGATATTAAAAGCTGAGACTTTCGCCAATATATTCCTGTCAGGAAAATATCGGAGCCCATCATGCACCACGTCACGGTCACTCATCATGGCAGAGGGTCCTACCACTGCTCTAACTATGGTGTGAACAAGGTCTGAAGGTGATGTAATCCAGCTCACAGCCAAGCTTCCACACAAACGCCCAGCAAGAAAACTAGTGCAATGTGAACAAAGCCAGACTGTGAGCCACACCCATATCAGACCATGTGATGGAGGTTAACAGGTGCAAAAGAGTGTTAGAATGCCAGGTAAAGGCACACACACTACATATCAAACAAGACAAAAACACAGAAATATAGTGGCAATTCTGGAGGAGCTGCTCAACCCCTAACACTGTGGCGTGTTTTTCATTGGGGGAGCAGCCCGACCGCATGTGGACCGCAGTAATCGACTATCCCCAGCAAAATATGCATACAATGGAGGATGTCGGCGCAGTCCACATGCACCACAAAAGCACCCTACACAAAAATGTAGGAAATAATCATATGAAACACAGAGAGAGAATGCACCAAACGGATATGCCACTGGCTATACTGGCAAGTCATAAATGCAGATATTAAAAGCTGAGACTTTCGCCAATATATTCCTGTCAGGAAAATATCAGAGCCCATCATGCACCACGTCACGGTCACTCAGCATGGCAGAGGGTCCTACCACTGCTCTAACTATGGTGTGAACAAGGTCTGAAGGTGATGTAATCCAGCTCACAGCCAAGCTTCCACACAAACGCCCAGCAAGAAAACTAGTGCAATGTGAACAAAGCCAGACTGTGAGCCACACCCATATCAGACCATGTGATGGAGGTTAACAGATGCAAAAGAGTGTTAGAATGCCAGGTAAAGGCACACACACTACATATCAAACAAGACAAAAACACAGAAATATAGTGGCAATTCTGGAGGAGCTGCTCAACCCCTAACACTGTGGCATGTTTTTAATTGGGGGAGCAGCCCGACCGCATGTGGACCGCAGTAATCGACTATCCCCAGCAAAATATGCATACAATGGAGGATGTCGGCGCGGTCCACATGCACCACAAAAGCACCCTACACAAAAATGTAGGAAATAATCATATGAAACACAGAGAGAGAATGCACCAGCCTTTTAATAAATGCAGATATTAAAAGCTGAGACTTTCGCCAATATATTCCTGTCAGGAATAGGTTCACTAACTTCAAACCTGTCAGAATATATCGATAAACTGCTACAGCCCAGTGTAAAAAAGAACTTTGCATATATTAGGGATACGACACAAGTAATTAAAATAGAGGAGGGACTCAAATACGAATCTGACTGGATATTGGGGAGTTTGGATGTGAGTTCCCTCTATACGGTTATAAATCATAACCAAGGAATACAAGCACTAAAAACCCAATTGAGAATGCATAGTAATTTCCCTGAGGAACAGATCGATTTTATAACAGAGGGGGTAAACTTCATCCTAACCCACAATTACTTTGCATATAACCTCGATTACTACCTTCAGACTAGGGGGACTGCTATGGGTACCAGGTTTGCCCCCAGCTATGCAAATTTATTTATGGCACAATGGGAATGTGAGGAGATCTTGCCCATGCTGGGGGCAAGCCTGGTACTCTGGCATAGATTCATAGATGATATCCTGTTTGTCTGGAGAGGTACGAGAGAAGACTTGGATGTATTCCTGGAGGGAATTAACAGCAATATATACAACCTGAAATTCTCTGCGAATATAAGTGTAGAAAAAATAGAATTTTTAGATCTACTGATTAGAGTACAAAATAAACAACTAATCTGCAGCACATATCAAAAAGAGGTTTCCCAAAACAGCTATATCCTTTTCTCAAGCTGCCATCTACCAAGATGGCTGCTTGAGGTCCCAACAGGACAACTCAAAAGGATAAAAAGAAACTGCACAGAAGCAGCAGACTTTGAGAGGGAATCTAGAACCATGAAAGAACAATTTTTGGACAAAAAATACCCCACCAATATATTGGAGAAGGCACTAACAAAGGTTAAAAACATGCAAAGAGAGACTTTCTTTACAGAAAAAAATCAAAGATAATACAGGGGAAAGGAAAGAAGAGAAACTGAGAATAATATTACCCTTTAATAAACAACACAAAAAAATTGAAGGAATTGTGAAAAAGCACTGGCATCACCTATTGGGAGATAGACTAATAGGCCCCATGGTCAGTGAGGCCCTTTGATAACCTACACAAGGGCTCAAAATCTATCCCTAAAGGTAGCCCCATCAATTAAAAACAAACTAAGAAAGCCAACTATACAAAACTGGTTAAATTTGAGTGGCTTCTACAGATGTGGGAGATGCGGAGTTTGCAAACTCACATCATTCCCTAAAAAGACCGTAGAAATTCAATCATGAGTGAATCCCTTTGTATGAAAAATAAAAGATTTCTTGACCTGTAGTTCAAGCAACATTCTATATATTATAGAATGTCAGTGGAAGAAACAATATATTGGAAGAACGAAACGCTCTCTCAAAAAAAGATTGTCAGAACACATCACAAATATCAAAAATGGGTATGAAAAGCATTCTCTCTCACTACACTATAAACAACATCATAATAAAAATCCTGTAGGTATGGTCTTTGCGGCATTTGAAAAAGTAGATGTGCACTGGAGAGGAGGAGACCATATCGCCAGGATGTCACGGCAGGAATCCAGACGGATTTTCGATTTTGAAACACTCCTCCCACATGGGCTTAACTCGGACTTCGAACTCTTCGGTTTTCTATAAATTGGGGATGGGTGCCTTCCTCTGATGGAACATCCTGAGTCTGGCTGTTTATCAGCACCAGGATCTCCCCTCGGGGGGAGGCTCCCCACCATCCCCTCACTCACTAATATATACCACCAATATATACCACCATCATGACATCCTACTATTAGAACATCTGAAAATATTAAATGACTAGGACAATACATTATGGAGGTATCCAAGAGAACATAAAGGTTATTTAGGATATAGACTTGGGGTTTGCATGCAAGCTAGATTGATTAAGGACACATACCATATTCGTGGTTCTCAAAGATGTTAGAATTCCATGTTGATCTTGTAAGATACATTGAAGTATTTTGGAACACATAAAAATGAATTCTGAAGAAAACGCAACACAAACGCACCAAAAACGCAGGTGCGTTTTTGATGGGTTTTTTCCATTTTTTTCCCCCTTTATACTTAGGGGATTCACTTAAAAGAATGTAGAATAGAGAGAGGAGTAAAGAAAGATAAGTAAATAAGAATAATAAGCAAAATATAAACTAAAAACTAAAATAGATTAGATCAGTTCTCTGAAAACAACATAATACCAGGAGATATATCCCTCATATAGAAATTAGACTGCAAATAGGGGAAGGGAAGGCAGCTAATGATGATTAAACAAAACGCATCAAAGACGCAAATGCAGTTTTGAGCTGCTGAGGTTTTGGTCTCTGATAGCCACTGATCAGCCACCCGATTTAAGATGGATCCATCTGGAAACAAAAAGATGGAGGAATAACGGGAATCTAAGGGATTAGACATAAATAGACTATTGTGCTGTGTTTTAAGGTTGTATAGACACTGATATGTATACGCGATGAATGTATTCGAAAATGTATAAAATCGATTGTGTTGATATAGCCATATACATCTTCACCGAATGTAAAATAAGGTCAAGAAGATGGACACTAGAAATCCATGCCGGGTTTTAGGTGGGTTTTTGAAAGCCATAATATTAAAGAAGGGGGTAGTACTCATATTATAGCCACTGAGGAAGAGGGTCAACCCTTGAAACGCGTCTGGCTGGTCCTGAGAGTAACAACTACCCACCTAAATCCGTACAAAGACCGATTCATTGCAGTATTGGTTATTACAAAAGACGGACTTCTGCACTTGCATACACTGAAGTGCAAGTAAGATCACCTGGTCTATCTTATCGCGAGACAGCGCGAGTTCTGCCGAGCTCTGCCGGGACGGAGACACGCAGAGAGGAGATCACGTGGAACGCCGACAGACTGGAGATCGGAGCAGGGAACATAACCTACCAAACTCCAGGAGACACAAGACAAAAGGCATTATAGGAGAATCGATCCTGTTAAAAGCAATCACCGCAATATGAAGTCCACCTCAAAGGACAAGGTAAGAGGGATTGCATCAGGGGGACGCCCCAGATTCAAACCTGATCTATACTAATACCTAACCCTGGGAGGCAACACAATACTAACCCATTGATTGGGGATATTGAAAGGTATTGTGGCACATGATACCGCTTTGAGATTGAACACTAGAGGAGACTGTTTATTCCACCAAAAGAACTCTGCACTATTTTTATATTCTTATATTGATATATATTTTTTCAAATATTTTTTCAAAAGTTTTTCAACAGACTCACAACTCGACGAGTATATTGTGGACACTATATTTTCACTACAATTGGGGTGAATAACACAAATTCATCTATAGATCTATAGCAGTGGTTCTCAACCTTTCTAAAGCCGTGACCGCTTAATACAGTTCCTCATGTTGTGGTGACCCCCAACCATTACATTTTTTTCCTTGCTACGTCATAACTAATTTTGCTACTGTTATGAATTGTAATGTAAATATCTGATATGCAGGATGTATTTTTATTGCTACAAATTGAACATAATTAAAGCAGAGTAATTAATCACAAAGACATCCACAGATCCCCCCCCCCTAAACAGTGCCATCCACAGATCCCCCCCCTAAACAGTGCCATCCACAGATCCCCCCCCTAAACAGTGCCATCCACAGATCTCCCCCCTAAACAGTGCCATCCACAGATCCCCCTCCCCTAAACAGTGCCATCCACAGATCTCCCCCCTAAACAGTGCAATCCACAGATCCCTCCTCCCCTAAACAGTGCCATCCACAGATCCCCCCTCCCCTAAACAGTGCCATCCACAGATCTCCCCCCTAAACAGTGCCATCCACAGATCCCCCCTAAACAGTGCCACCCACAGATCCCCCCTAAACAGTGCCATCCACAGATCCCCCCTAAACAGTGCCATCCACAGATCCCCCCTCCCCTAAACAGTGCCATCCACAGATCTCCCCCCTAAACAGTGCCATCCACAGATCCCCCCTAAACAGTGCCATCCACAGATCCCCCTAAACAGTGCCATCCACAGATCTCCCCCTAAACAGTGCCATCCACAGATCCCTCCTCCCCTAAACAGTGCCGTCCACAGATCCCCCCTCCCCTAAACAGTGCCATCCACAGATCTCCCCCCTAAACAGTGCAATCCACAGATCCCCCCCTAAACAGTGCCATCCACAGATCCCCCTCCCCTAAACAGTGCCATCTACAGATCTCCCCCCTAAACAGTGCCATCCACAGATCCCTCCTCCCCTAAACAGTGCCATCCACAGATCCCCCCTTCCCTAAACAGTGCCATCCACAGATCTCCCCCTAAACAGTGCCATCCACAGATCCCCCCTAAACAGTGCCATCCACAGATCTCCCCCCTAAACAGTGTCATCCACAGATCTCCCCCCTAAACAGTGCCATCCACAGATCCCCCCTCCCCTAAACAGTGCCATGATGGCACTGTTTAGGGGAGGGGGGATCTGTGGATGGCACTGTTTAGGGGGGGGGGATCTGTGGATGGCACTGTTTAGGGGGGATCTGTGGATGGCACTGTTTAGGGGGGAGATCTGTGGATGGCACTGTTTAGGGGAGGGGGGATCTGTGGATGGCACTGTAGGCGGATCCGTGGATGGCACTGCCATCCCCCTACAGTGCCATCCACAGATCTCCCTCCCCGACGCTCACAGCAGTATATTTATAAACTAATCAGTAACTACTTTAACTTTAATCATTGCTCATTGCTGAGCTCTTTACTTGGATTATAATTTATTTGGATATGGGATATCTTACTTTGTCTTAGCTCCGGTAATAGCAGGCAGTGCGGGGGGTGGCGCTCACTCACTGACGTCACGCGCCTGCGCCGCCTAGTGGGAGGAGCAGGCGAGTGATGTCAGTGAGTGAGCGCCGCCCCCAGCACTGCCTGCTATTACTGGAGCTAAGACAAAGTAAGATATCCCATATCCAAATAAATTATAATCCAAGTAAAGAGCTCAGCAATGAGCAATGATTAAAGTTAAAGTAGTTACTGATTAGTTTATAAATATACTGCTGTGAGCGGCGTGGCCCTGTATATTCTAACCCCCAGGCAAGCGTCCCTGTCACCATGGGTTATAATATACCATCGGATTTGAGTTTTTACGATAAGCCTCAGGCGACCCCCCGGAAAGGGCCGATCGACCCCCAAAGGGGTCGCGACCCCTAGGTTGAGAACCGCTGATCTATAGTGTAGTGGTTAACATTCTGGGGTAGAAGGTTGTGAGTTCGAATCCCGTCAGAAACTTTTCAGAAATAGAGGTTAAATTAAATTTATATATATATATTTTTTTTTGAATTGTAAAAAATGTGTAATTACTAATATATATATATATTTTTCTTTTTCTATATATATATATACAGTGGGATGCGAAAGTTTGGGCAACCTTGTTAATCGTCATGATTTTTCTGTGTAAAACGTTGGTTGTTACGATAAAAAATATCACTTAAACATATCATATAGGAGACACACACAGTGATATTTGAGAAGTGAAATGAAGTTTATTGGATTTACAGAAAGTGTGCTATAATTGTTTAAACAAAATTAGGCAGGTGCATAAATTTGGGCACCACAAAAAATAAATTAAATCAATATTTAGTAGATCCTCCTTTTGCAGAAATTACAGCCTCTAAACGCTTCCTGTAGGTTCCAATGAGAGTCTGGATTCTGGTTGAAGGTATTTTGGACCATTCCTCTTTACAAAACATCTTTAGTTCATTCAGGTTTGATGGCTTCCGAGCATGGACAGCTCTCTTTAAGTCACACCACAGATTTTCAATTATATTCAGGTCTGGGGACTGAAATGGCCATTCCAGAACATTGTACTTGTTCCTCTGCATAAATGCCTTAGTGGATTTTGAGCAGTGTTTAGGGTCGTTGTCTTGTTAAAAGATCCAGCCCCGGCGCGGCTTCAGCTTTGTCACTGATTCCTGGACATTGGTCTCCAGAATCTACTGATACTGAGTGGAATCCATGCGTCCCTCAACTTTGACAAGATTCCCAGTCCCTGCACCGGCCACACAGCCCCACAGCATGATGGAACCACCACCATATTTTACTGTAGGTAGCAGGTGTTTTTCTTGGAATGCTGTGTTCTTTTTCCTCCATGCATAACGCCCCTTGTTATGGCCAAATAACTAAATTTTTATTTCATCAGTCCACAACACCTTATTCCAAAATGAAGCTGGCTTGTCCAAATGTGCTTTAGCCCACCTCAAGCACTTTTTGTGCTGTGGGCGGAGAAAAGGCTTCCTCTGCATCACTCTCGCATACAGCATCTCCTTGTGTAAAGTGCGCCGAATGGTTGAACGATGCACAGTGACTCCATCTGCAGCAAGATGATGTTGTAGGTCTTTGGTGCTGGTCTGTGGGTTGGCTCTGACTGTTCTCACCATTTGTCGCTTCTGTCTATCCGAGATTTTTCTTGGTCTGCCACTTCGAGCCTTAACTTGAACTGAGCCTGTGGTCTTCCATTTCCTCAATATATTCCTAACTGTGGAAACAGACAGCTGAAATCTCTGAGACAGCTTTCTGTATCCTTCCCCTAAACCATGATGGTGAACAATCTTTGTCTTCAGGTCATTTGAGAGTTGTTTTGAGACCCCCATGTTGCTACTCTTCAGAGAAAATTTAAAGAGGAGGGAAACTTACAATTGACCCCCTTAAATACTCTTTCTCATAATTGGATTCACCTGTGTATGTAGTTCAGGGGTCACTGAGATTACCAAGCCAATTTGAGTTCCAATAATTAGTTCTAAAGGTTTTGGAATCAATAAAATGACAACAGTGCCCAAATTTATGCACCTGCCTAATTTTGTTTAAACAATTATAGCACACTTTCTGTAAATCCAATAAACTTCATTTCACTTCTCAAATATCACTGTGTGTGTCTCCGATATGATATATTTAACTGACATTTTTTATCGTAACAACCAACGATTTATACAGGGAAATCATGACGATTAACAAGGTTGCCCAAACTTTTGCATCCCACTGTATATACACTGCTCAAAAAAATAAAGGGAACACTTAAACAACACAATGTAACTCCAAGTCAATCACACTTCTGTGAAATCAAACTGTCCACTTAGGAAGCAACACTGAGTGACAATCAATTTCACATGCTGTTGTGCAAATGGGATAGACAACAGGTGGAAATTATAGGCAATTAGCAAGACACCCCCAATAAAGGAGTGGTTCTGCAGGTGGTGACCACAGACCATTTCTCAGTTCCTATGCTTCCTGGCTGATGTTTTGGTCACTTTTGAATGCTGGCGGTGCTTTCACTCTAGTGGTATCATGAGACGGAGTCTACAACCCACACAAGTGGCTCAGGTAGTGCAGCTTATCCAGGATAGCACATCAATGCGAGCTGTGCCAAGAAGGTTTGCTGTGTCTGTCAGCTTAGTGTCCAGAGCATGGAGGCGCTTCCAGGAGACAGGCCAGTACATCAGGAGACGTGGAGGAGGCCGTAGGAGGGCAACAACCCAGCAGCAGGACCGCTACCTCCGCCTTTGTGCAAGGAGGAACAGGAGGAGCACTGCCAGTGCCCTGCAAAATGACCTCCAGCAGGCCACAAATGTGCATCTGTCTGCTCAAACGGTCAGAAACAGACTCCATGAGGGTGATATGAGGGCCCGACGTCCACAGGTGGGGGTTGTGCTTACAGCCCAACACCGTGCAGGACGTTTGGCATTTGCCAGAGAACACCAAGATTGGCAAATTCGCTACTGGCGCCCTGTGCTCTTCACAGATGAAAGCAGGTTCACACTGAGCACATGTGACAGACGTGACAGAGTCTGGAGACGCCGTGGAGAACGTTCTGCTGCCTGCAACATCCTCCAGCATGACCGGTTTGGCATTGGGTCAGTAATGGTGTGGGGTGGCATTTCTTTGGAGGGCCGCACAGCCCTCCATGTGCTCGCCAGAGGTAGCCTGACTGCCATTAGGTACCGAGATGAGATCCTCAGACCCCTTGTGAGACCATATGCTGGTGCGGTTGGCGATGGGTTCCTCCTAATGCAAGAAAATGCTAGACCTCATGTGGCTGGAGTGTGTCAGCAGTTCCTGCAAGACGAAGGCATTGATGCTATGGACTGGCCCGCCCGTTCCCCAGACCTGAATCCAATTGAGCACATCTGGGACATCATGTCTCGCTCTATCCACCAACGTCACGTTGCACCACAGACTGTCCAGGAGTTGGCAGATGCTTTAGTCCAGGTCTGGGAGGAGATCTCTCAGGAGACCGTCCACCACCTCCTCAGGAGCATGAACAGGCGTTGTAGGGAGGTCTTACAGGCACGTGGAAGCCACACACACTACTGAGCCTCATTTTGACTTGTTTTAAGGACATTACATCAAAGTTGGTCAGCCTGTAGTGTGTTTTTCCACTTTAATTTGAGTGTGACTCCAAATCCAGACCTCCAAGGGTTGAAAAATTTGATTTCCATTTTTCAATTTTTGTGTGATTTTGTTGTCAGCACATTCAACTATGTAAATAACAAAGTATTTAAGAAGAATATTTAATTAACTCAGATCTAGGATGTGTTATTTTTGTGTTCCCTTTATTTTTTTGAGCAGTGTATATATATATATATATATATATATATATAAAATCATACTTCTGATATATATGAATGCATAATATGTGAGAAACTACTACTGATGTTTTAGCCATAATATGTTTACATATATTATAATATACCGTATTTTTCGCCCCATAAGACGCACTTTTTGCCCCCAAAAAATGGGGGGAAATGGCCCTGCGTCTTATGGGGCGAATGCTGCCATTTTTACATCGCAGGCTGCGATGTATGAGCGAGCGGGGGGGGGACTGGGAGGAGGAGCTGGGGGCCGGCAATTGCGGCGGGGCCGGTGCAGTCCCTGTACTCCGGCCCTGCCGCTCCAGTGCTGCACTATACAAATATAAAATGTCTCATTCAATTAAAAGTGATTAAACATGCCCCCCACTTTTAATATTACCGTACACCCTAACAGCTTCTGTAGAATGCAGGCAGGCTGGGCGGGCGGCAGCGTAACTCCCTGATGTCACGTGCCTGTGCCGCCTACTTTATGAATAAAGCCGGTGGCGCAGGCACGTGACGTCAGTAAGTGACGCTCGGGCTGCCCGGCCTGCCTGCCTGCGTTGTACAGAAGCTGTTAGGGTGTACGGTAATATTAGGAGTGAGGGGGCATGTTTAATCACTTTTAATTGAATGAGACATTTTATATTTGTATACTGCAGCACTGGAGCAGTGGGGGGAATCTGTGGATGACAGTTTTATGGGGGACATCTGTGGATGGCACTGTTAAGGGGTGGGGGGTCTGTGGATGGCACTGTTATGGGCTGGGGGGTCTGTGGATGGCACTGTTATGGGGTGGGGGGTCTGTCGATGGCACATATATAACAGTGCCATCCACAGAACCCCCATAACAGTGCCATCCACAGATCCCCCATAACAGTGCCATCCACAGATCCCCCATAACAGTGCTATCCACAGATCCACCATAACAGTGCCATCCACAGATCCCCCATAACAGTGCTATCCACAGATCCACCGTAATAGTGCCATCCACAGATCCCCATAACAGTGTCAGCCACAGATCCCCCCGTAACAGTATCCTTCACAGATCCCCCCATAACAGTGTCTGTCACAGATCCCCCCATAACAGTGCGTCATCCCCGATCCCCCATAATAGTGCCATCCACAGATCCCCCATAACAGTGCTATCCACAGATCCACCATAACAGTGCCATCCACAGATCCCCATAACAGTGTCAGCCACAGATCCCCCCCTGTAACAGTATCCTTCACAGATCCCCCCATAACAGTGTCTGTCACAGATCCCCCCATATCAGTGCGTCATCCACAGATCCCCCCATAACAGTGCGTCATCCCCGATCCCCCATAATAGTGCCATCCACAGATCCCCAGTAATAGTGCCATCCACAGACCACCATTAGTTCCAAACCCACCAAAAGCACACCTTTTGGTTCAAAAAAATCTTTTTCTTATTTTCCGCCCCAAAAACCTAGGGGCGTCTTATAGGGCGAAAAATACTGTATTATATACTCCAAATATATAATATATGTAAATATATTATGGCAAAAAACTTATATATACTGCATTTTTTGCCCCATAAGACGCACCTTGCTTCCCCCCAAAGTGGGGGGGAAATGGCAGTGCGTCTTATGGGGCGAATGCTGCCATTTTTACTCTGCTAACACTGATACACCGCGGGCCGCGATGTTGCACAGCGCGGCCTGGGATGTATCAGCGGGGAGGTAGGAGGGGCTGGAGGCCGGCAACTGCTGTTGGAATTGCTGAGGGGCCCGTTGCACTCACTGTCCTCTATTACACTGGTCCCTGCACACAGCAGTATCTATATGTAAAGTGTAGGCAATCCATATGTAAAGTGTAGGCAATCCTCTGCGGTAGCGCAATCCACGTAGTACTTACTATGAAACTACCGTACTAGCAGGCAGGCTGGCCGGTCACTCACTTCGTCACGTGCATGCTCCGCCTGCTTCATTAATAAAGTGGGAGGAGCATGTGCGTGACAAAGTGAGTGACCGGCCAGCCTGCCTGCTAGTACGGGAGTTTCATAGTGAGCACTACGCAGATTGCGCTACCAGAGAGGATTGCCTACACTTTACATATGGATTGCCTACACTTTACATATGAATACTGCTGTGTGCGGAGCCCGATGTAATAGAGTACAGTGACTGCAACGGGCCTTACTGCGATTTCAACAGCAGTTGCCGGCCTCCACCCCCTGTATTGGGGGTCACTATTTACACAGGGACACTGTTATGGGGGGGATCTGTGGATGACACATATATAGCATAAGATGCTATATATGTGTCATCCACAGATCCCCCCCATAGCAGTGTCATCCACAGATTCCCCCCATAACATTGTCATCCACAGATCCCCCCCATAACAGGGTGATCCACAGATCCCCCATAACAGTGTCATCCACAGATCCCCCCATAAGTGTCATCCACAGATCCCCCATAACAGTGCCATCCGCAGATCCCCCATAACAGTGCCATCCGCAGATCCCCCAAAATAGTGTGTCATCCACAGACCAGACCATTAGTTCAAAACCCACCAAAAGCACACCTTTTGGTTACATTTTTTATTTTCTTATTTTCCTCCTCAAAAATCTAGGTGCGTCTTATGGGCATGTTTAATTTAAATTTAGCCTCTATTTCTGAAAAGTTTCTGATGGGATTCGAACTCACAACCCTCTACATTACAGCCCAGAATGTTAACCACTACACTATAGAGCTGCATGGCCATTTACTTAAAAAAAAATATATATATATATTAGACTTCTGCTGTAGAGGAATACTTACTACTATTACTTACTTCTAGTAAGTTTTCCTATATAGCAGAAGTATCATATTTTTATTTTTTTAAGTAACTGGCCATGCAGCTCTATAGCGTAGTGGTTAAGATTCTTGGCTGTAATGTAGAAGGTTGTGAGTTCAAATCCCGCCAGAAACTTTTCAGAAATAGAGGTTAAATTAGATCTAAATACACTGGGGTGTCCCCAAGCACTGACTACATATATGGACATAGCTATATATGGAGTCAGAGCAGGGACTCCTAAGCCGGACACCCTCCCCTCTTCAGAGCTATATATGGAGTCAGAGCAGGGACTCCTAAGCCAGACACCCTCCCCTCTTCAGAGCAGGGGGTGCCTGGTTTAATGCTCGGGTTCTCCCATTGACTTCCATTGTGCTCAGGTGCTCTGTAGAGCACACAAGCATTTTGGTGCTCGACCAACACTAGTGTACAACAGAGAGAAGCAGGGCAGCCTATAGCCAGGGAGAGAGGATACAGGACTTGTGGCTGACTGTGCCTGCTATCAAAAGCAGCTACCTGCAAGCAAATACTTTAATTTTTTCCCCATTTTTACAGAAATCCTTTTATATGTGGAGTTCAATTTAATTAAGCTGCATATCTACATGATTACTGTGGCAATACCCATGGTGTGGCAGCAATCTACCAGTGTGTGTTAACAAGAAATTGAGCATCAAGCCTCAAAATAAATACAGTGTGTATATATATAAATGTATATGGATGTAGCAGGGTTAACACACATGCTTTATGAGACATGTTATCTAAACTAAATGCAACTAAATGCGTTAAGCAATTGCTTTTCAATGGCTTTAGTTTCAAGATAACGC
Source organism: Bufo bufo (assembly GCF_905171765.1). NCBI lineage: Eukaryota > Metazoa > Chordata > Amphibia > Anura > Bufonidae > Bufo > Bufo bufo. Next base: position 739,435,155 of record NC_053389.1, on the reverse strand, counting down.
AATGAGTTAAGAAATTTGAGCTAAGAGTGTGTGTGTTACCCCTGCTACATCTGTGTGTATATATATATATACACTCACTTAAAGAATTATTAGGAACACCTGTTCTATTTCTCATTAATGCAATTATCTAGTCAACCAATAACATGGCAGTTGCTTGAATGCATTTAGGGGTGTGGTCCTGGTCAAGACAATCTCCTGAACTCCAAACTGAATGTCAGAATGGGAAAGAAAGGTGATTTAAGCAATTTTGAGCGTGGCATGGTTGTTGGTGCCAGACGAGCCGGTCTGAGTATTTCACAATCTGCTCAGTTACTGGGATTTTCACGCACAACCATTTCTAGGGTTTACAAAGAATGGTGTGAAAAGGGAAAAACATCCAGTATGCGGCAGTCCTGTGGCAAAAATGCCTTGTGGATGCTAGAGGTCAGAGGAGAATGGGCCGACTGATTCAAGCTGATAGAAGAGCAACGTTGACTGAAATAACCACTCGTTACAACCGAGGTATGCAGCAAAGCATTTGTGAAGCCACAACACGCACAACCTTGAGGCGGATGGGCTACAACAGCAGAAGACCCCACCGGGTACCACTCATCTCCACTACAAATAGGAAAAAGAGGCTACAATTTGCACGAGCTCACCAAAATTGGACTGTTGAAGACTGGAAAAATGTTGCCTGGTCTGATGAGTCTCGATTTCTGTTGAGACATTCAAATGGTAGAGTCCGAATTTGGCGTAAACAGAATGAGAACATGTATCCATCCTCTGATGGCTACTTCCAGCAGGATAATGCACCATGTCACAAAGCTCGAATCATTTCAAATTGGTTTCTTGAACATGACAATGAGTTCACTGTACTAAAATGGCTCCCACAGTCACCAGATCTCAGTAGAGCATCTTTGGGATGTGGTGGAACGGGAGCTTCGTGCTCTGGATGTGCATCCCTCAAATCTCCATCAACTGCAAGATGCTATCCTATCAATATGGGCCAACATTTCTAAAGAATGCACCTTGTTGAATCAATGCCACGTGAATTAAGGCAGTTCTGAAGGCAAAAGGGGGTCCAGCACCGTATTAGTATGGTGTTCCTAAGAATTCTTTAGGTGAGTGTATATATATTGTGGGAGATTAGCTGGTGGGGATCATCTTTTCTGAAAACAGACAGTCCGTATGCAGGCAGTTTCTTTGAAAGTCTGGCTGGTTGCCAGGTTTATTTAGCCCAAATGGTTTGCACAGCAGAAAACATACAAAACAGAAAGTAAATCCTTGCCGTCTGGTGCTAAGCTATACAGTTATGTCCTGACTATACGGTGTGGGGCTGCTCCCCGACACCGCCAACACAAATGGTAAAGCAAACCTTTTGTTTCTCTTGCATCCAAACATAGCTCTCCCTTCAGCCACACAGGTTACAATCCTGAGACTCAGCACATGAGAGACCTGTTGTGCTCTCTTCCTGTTTATTTAAAGTCCACCTGGAGGTGAACTCCAGTGAACCACAATCTCTGGACCGGAACCAAGCCTGCCTTAGAGGCTGGAAAAATCCGGGCCGGATTCCGGTTCAGTCCCTCACAACAGAGCGCATGAGAGGTGAAACATACCTATCATCCACCACCTCGCCTCGCATACCGTCACATATCCCCCCCCCTCTGCTCTAGCCCCCGCGGCTGAGCAACTGTCCCAAGCATACAATGCATGCGGGAGAGGGCATCCGCATTGTTTTGGAGCTTGCCCAGCCTATGCTCTACTGAAAACTTAAAGGGCTGTAAGGCCAGAAACCACCTTGTCACGCGGCTATTTTTTTCCCTGTTGTCACACATCCACTTTAGGGGTGCATGGTCGGTGACAAGCTTAAACGACCTTCCCAGTAAGTAATATTTCAGCGAGTCTAGGGCCCATTTAATAGCGAGACATTCCTTCTCGACAATGGCATAGTTCTTTTCATGCTTGTTCAGCTTTCGGCTCAGGTATACCACTGGGTGCTCCTCACCGTCTCTGGTTCGGGATAGGACAGCCCCTAGGCCCACCTCAGAGGCATCCGTCTGTACCACAAACTCCTTTGAGAAGTCCGGGGTTACCAACACCGGTAGTACACAAAGGGCCCGCTTTAACTTCTGGAAGGCCTCCTCGGCTTCAGGATTCCATTTAACCATGGCCGACCCTCTGCCCTTTGTCAGGTCGGTCAGAGGGGCAGCAATGGTGGCAAAGTCGGGTATAAACCGCCGGTAATACTCCGTAATGCCAATAAAGGCCCGAACTTGTTTTTTGTTTATCGGCTGGGGCCATTTTTGAATTGCCTCAACCTTATTGGTCTGGGGCTTGACCAGTCCCCAGCCAATAACGTAGCCAAGGTATTTGGCTTCCTCCAGGCCTATGGCACACTTTTTTGGGTTGGCCGTGAGACCTGCTTTCTTAAGGGAATCTACCTCTGCTTGTACCCGAAGCAGGTGCGATTCCCAATCTGGGCTGTGGACGACCACATCGTCCAAATAAGCAGCTGCATACGGGCGATGTGGGCTCAAAGTTTTATCCATCATTCGTTGGAATGATGCAGGAGCTCCATGCAGACCAAAAGGCATCCGCTTATACTGAAACGAGCCTTCAGGAGTGGAAAAGGCCGTTTTCTCCTTGGCCGATTCAGTTAGGGGTATCTGCCAGTAGCCTTTCGTCAGGTCTAGGGTCGTTATGTAGCGGGCTTGTCCCAACCTGTCCACGAGTTCGTCGACCCGAGGCATCGGGTAGGCATCAAACTTGGAGACACTGTTGAGTTTCCTAAAGTCGTTACAAAACCTAACAGTGCCATCGGGTTTTGGGACCAGCACTATGGGGCTCGACCAATCACTGTGGGACTCTTCTATCACGTCCAATTCTACCATAATTTTTATTTCCTTTGCGACTGCCTCTCGCCTGGCCTCCGGTATTCTATATGCCTTTACATTTACGCGAACCCCCGGTTCTGTCACTATGTCATGCTGAATCACGTTGGTTCGTCCGGGTAAGGGGGAGAAAAAGTCTCTATTTTTGTACAAAAATGCCCTAACGTCACTTTGTTGCACCAGGGATAGGGATTCCGTTATGGGGACGTCAGGGATCACCGGTCGCCGGACTGTTGCGGCCGGAGATGTGGCCAATAAAGTCTCTCTGTCCTTCCAGGGTTTTAAGAGATTTACATGATAAATCTGTTGTGGCTTCCGTTTCCCGGGTTGGTAGACTTTGTAGTTGACCTCTCCTACTTTTTCAACCACCTCAAAGGGACCCTGCCACTTAGCCAGGAACTTGCTTTCAACCGTGGGAACCAGTACCAACACTCGGTCCCCAGGGCTGAAAGTACGGACCTTGGCACCCCGATTATAGACCCTCCTCTGGGCCTCCTGAGCTCGCTCCATATGTTCACGAACCAGGGGCAAGACAGCTGCGATTCGATCCTGCATCAAGGAAACATGCTCTATGATGCTTCGATTCGGGGTGGCCTCTCCTTCCCACGTCTCTTTGGCGACATCTAGCAGCCCCCTGGGATGTCTACCATACAAGAGCTCAAAGGGGGAATACCCTGTGGACCCCTGTGGAACCTCGCGTATGGCAAACATGAGATATGGTAGCAAAAAATCCCAATTTTTTCCATCTCTGTCAACCACCTTTTTCAGCATACTTTTCAGCGTTTTATTAAATCGCTCCACAAGTCCATCCGTTTGGGGGTGGTAGACCGAGGTGCGGAGATGGGAAATTTTATATACTTTACACAGTTCCTTGGTGACCCTGGACATAAATGGGGTGCCTTGATCGGTTAAGATCTCCTTTGGGATCCCCACTCGACTAAATACCTGGACTAATTCCTTGGCGATAGTCTTAGCGGAGGTGTTACACAAGGGGATGGCCTCAGGGTAGAGTGTCGCGTAGTCCAGGATTACCAGAATATGCTGGTGACCCCGGGCAGGCTTCACCACTGGCCCCACCAGGTCCATGCCAATCCGTTCAAAAGGGACCTCAATTATTGGTAGAGCGACCAGGGGACTGCGAAAGTGGGGCGCCGGTGCTGACAATTGGCCCTCGGGGCACGACTCACAGTACTGCCTGACATCTGCATGCAACCCAGGCCAGAAAAATCGCTGGGCGATTCTCTCCCTGGTCTTTTCAACGCCGAGATGTCCCCCCATCACGTGACTATGTGCCAGGTCTAGTACGACCCTGCGGAAGGGTTTGGGAACCAGTAGCTGTTCGACCTCGTCTTCTCCACATTTTATCACCTGATACAGTAAATTGTTGTTGAGGGCCATGTAGCGGAAGGACACCCCCCAGTTAGGGACCACCGGTTCCCCATCCACCATCTTAACATTTTCCCTAGCTCTAATGAGGGTGACATCTCGCAGTTGTTCGGTACAGAAATCCTCTCTCCTGACTTCTAAATCTGGCATAACATTTGGACTACTCTCACTGTCAGGGTCAGAGACATTCTCCTGTTCATTACCCTCGAACTGAGGGCTAGCTTCCCAGTCCTCCGGCTCCCCAGCCAAGACAGGGAAAGGAAGAGGATCTCCCGCTTCCTCAACAACGTCCCCTTCCCTTTGGAAAAAAGGATCTGGCGAGAGCTCCCGTGCCTCCCCAGCAGGGGGAGCTCTATCTACCAGTCTCCCTTTGCCTTCCCATAAGCTCCAAAAATGGGGAAAATCTCTCCCCACTAACGCTTCGTGAAGCAGTGACGGCACCACCCGACTGAATGTGTCACACTGTCCCAAGGGGTATTAACCTCAACCACTGCTGTCTGGTAGTCCCGTGTGTCCCCACGAATGCAAATGACCCCGATAGTACTGGGGTGTAGTTTGGAGGGGTTTACACAATCCTTCCTGATTAGTGTCACCACACTACCCGAGTCTAGCAGGGCTGTGAGTGGTTTTCCATCCACAGAGATAGCACACATTTGTCTCTCGTTGCGACTCGAACATGCTGCAGTACACGCGACCTGTGCAAAAAGAGAAATGTGTCTTTTCCTGTAAGCATAGTCACACTGCATAGGCTCATCGCTTAACGGCAGTTTGCAGCAATATGCCCAAATGCATGGCACCGATAACAGTGTACGTGCTCTACCCCCAGTCCTTTTAAGGGTCCCAAAGACCTTCCTGGCTTCTTTGGCCAGTCTCCAGGTCTAGGACCCACAGTCTCATTAGCTGCAAAATCAGTCTTAACATTACCCCTGCTTTTGAACCCTGGAACAGTCTTACCAGATCCTGGGGGTGATCTTGCGTCCCAAGACGCTCCACGGTGGGGCATAGACGGATTCAGCAAGTCCTCAGAAGCAAGGTACCTCTCCACTAGGTCCACCAACTGGGTTGCAGTGTTGGGGTCCCCCTGTCCGACCCACTTCTTCAGTGTCGCAGGGAGCGCACGCAGGTACCGGTCTATTACTACACGCTCCACGATCTGAGGGCCGGTCAAGGTCTCTGGCTGCAACCACTTCCGGGTGAGATGGATCAGGTCAAACATTTGAGAACGGGGTGGCTTGCCGCTGGAGTAAGTCCACTGATGCACACGCTGGGCTCGGACTGCCATGGTGACACCCAAGCGTGCAAGTATCTCCGTCTTCAGTGTCTCATAGTCCTGGGCCTTAACCGGTTCAAGATCAAAGTACGCCTTTTGAGGTTCCCCGGTCAAAAACGGGGCCACTAGACCCGCCCACTGTTCTTTTGGCCACTCCTCGCGGACAGCAACTCTCTCAAAAGTCGCAAGGTAGGCCTTAAAATCATCAGTAGGTGTCATCTTCTGTAGGTGGTACGAGGCACGTACCAATTTTGGTTCCCCTGGCGCAGGAGGTGCGAACCCTTTTTTCAGTTCCACAAGAGCCTCTGCAAACTGCCGGTTCATCTCCTGTTGGGCCACCTGTTGTGCTGCAGCGGCCTCTGCGACTTGGCGGTTGGATTCCTGCTGAGCTGCATTGGCCTGTAGCAGGGCCTTTAACATTTCCTCCATTTTCAGAAAATGCCCGCTGAGTCCACCACGTGTGGGAGATTAGCTGGTGGGGATCACCTTTTCTGAAAACAGACAGTCCGTATGCAGGCAGTTTCTTTGAAAGTCTGGCTGGTTGCCAGGTTTATTTAGCCCAAAAGGTTTGCACAGCAGAAAACAAACAAAACAGAAAGTAAATCCTTGCCGTCTGGCGCTAAGCTATACAGTTATGTCCTGACTATACGGTGTGGGGCTGCTCCCCGACACCGCCAACACAAATGGTAAAGCAAACCTTTTGTTTCTCTTGCATCCAAACATAGCTCTCCCTTCAGCCACACAGGTTACAATCCTGAGACTCAGCACATGAGAGATCTGTTGTGCTCTCTTCCTGTTTATTTAAAGTCCACCTGGAGGTGAACTCCAGTGAACCACAATCTCTGGACCGGAACCAAGCCTGCCTTAGAGGCTGGAAAAATCCGGGCCGGATTCCGGTTCAGTCCCTCACAACAGAGCGCATGCGAGGTGAAACATACCTATCATCCACCACCTCGCCTCGCATACCGTCGCAATATATATACAGGGAGTGCAGAATTATTAGGCAAGTTGTATTTTTGAGGATTAATTTTATTATTGAACAACAACCATGTTCTCAATGAACCCAAAAAAACTCATTAATATCAAAGCTGAATATTTTTGGAAGTAGTTTTTAGTTTGTTTTTAGTTTTAGCTATTTTAAGGGGATATCTGTGTGTGCAGGTGACTATTACTGTGCATAATTATTAGGCAACTTAACAAAAAACAAATATATACCCATTTCAATTATTTATTTTTACCAGTGAAACCAATATAACATCTCAACATTCACAAATATACATTTCTGACATTCAAAAACAAAACAAAAACAAATCAGTGACCAATATAGCCACCTTTCTTTGCATGGACACTCAAAAGCCTGCCATCCATGGATTCTGTCAGTGTTTTGATCTGTTCACCATCAACATTGCGTGCAGCAGCAACCACAGCCTCCCAGACACTGTTCAGAGAGGTGTACTGTTTTCCATCCTTGTAAATCTCACATTTTCTCAATGGGGTTCAGATCAGGTGAACAAGGAGGCCATGTCATTAGATTTTCTTCTTTTATACCCTTTCTTGCCAGCCACGCTGTGGAGTACTTGGAAGCGTGTGATGGAGCATTGTCCTGCATGAAAATCATGTTTTTCTTGAAGGATGCAGACTTCTTCCTGTACCACTGCTTGAAGAAGGTGTCTTCCAGAAACTGGCAGTAGGACTGGGAGTTGAGCTTGACTCCATCCTCAACCCGAAAAGGCCCCACAAGCTCATCTTTGATGATACCAGCCCAAACCAGTACTCTACCTCCACCTTGCTGGCGTCTGAGTCGGACTGGAGCTCTCTGCCCTTTACCAATCCAGCCACGGGCCCATCCATCTGGCCCATCAAGACTCACTCTCATTTCATCAGTCCATAAAACCTTAGAAAAATCAGTCTTGAGATATTTCTTGGCCCAGTCTTGACGTTTCAGCTTGTGTGTCTTGTTCAGTGGTGGTCGTCTTTCAGCCTTTCTTACCTTGGCCATGTCTCTGAGTATTGCACACCTTGTGCTTTTGGGCACTCCAGTGATGTTGCAGCTCTGAAATATGGCCAAACTGGTGGCAAGTGGCATCTTGGCAGCTGCCCGCTTGACTTTTCTCAGTTCATGGGCAGTTATTTTGCGCCTTGGTTTTTCCACACGCTTCTTGCGACCCTGTTGACTATTTTGAATGAAACGCTTGATTGTTCGATGATCACGCTTCAGAAGCTTTGCAATTTTAAGAGTGCTGCATCCCTCTGCAAGATATCTCACTATTTTTGACTTTTCTGAGCCTGTCAAGTCTTTCTTTTGACCCATTTTGCCAAAGAAAGGAAGTTGCCTAATAATTATGCACACCTAATATAGGGTGTTGATGTCATTAGACCACACCCCTTCTCATTACAGAGATGCACATCACCTAAAATGCTTAATTGGTAGTAGGCTTTCGAGCCTATACAGCTTGGAGTAAGACAACATGCATAAAGAGGATGATGTGGTCAAAATACTAATTTGCCTAATAATTCTGCACGCAGTGTATATATAGATATATATATATATATATACACACACACTTGATTACTGCAGCAAAACACCTGGTGTGGCAGCAATTTACCAGTGTGTACTAATGTGAAATTTTGTGTCAAGCCTCAATCATCCATTTACATATATTTAGTTTCCACACAGTTGTAATTAAAACATTTTTTGGGACTGTTAAACGTAATTAAACCAGCATATATGTGTGATTACTGCAAGACACAGGGTAGGGCAGCAATTTATCTGTGTGTGATATCAAGAAATTGAGCATCAGGCCTTAATTGTCCATTTCCGTGAATTCTATTTCCACATGGTTGCTATTGCAATTTTTTGGGGAGCCTGTTCAATTTAATTAAAGTGTCCGTTATGGATAAGGAATTTAGGCCTAAATCAGTTTCTGTTTATTTCTATGTTCACAAACACGTTAACAATAAAAATATTTTTTTTATTGGGGACTGATTATATTCAAACTAGCCGCATACATACATGATTCTCTTCTCCCTTTCAGACTCCTCCCCCTTCGCTTCATCGTCAGCCATCGATAACAGAATGCGTGGCCAGGAAACAACTCTAAGCGCCCAGAAATCCGATGGTTCACAAGCTTCCCAGCTGGCCAAGATGCTGGCAGGGCAGTTGCTGCCGTACCATTTAGTCAAGTCTGCTGCCTTTAAGGAGCTAATGGAGTGTGCACAGCCTCGCTGGAAGATGCCTAGCTGGCATTATTTCTCCCAAAAACCCATCCCTGCCTTATGCTCTCATGTGGTGGACAACATGGGCCACTCCCTCCATTTCTTGCTGTGTGGCAAGGTTCACACCACGGTGGACACCTGGATCAGCTCTTACGGACAGGGACAGTACATGTCTTTCACGCTCCACTAGGTCAATGTTTTTTTACAGCACCAGGCACTTATGTGCCTCCTTCTCCTCCATGGACACGTTCCCGTCCCCAACTTCAGATAGGCACAGGGTCGCTTGCACTACCCCTTCTTATCACATGTGTCATGTCAAGCATTGCCACGCTATGTTGGTGCTGATTGGCCTAAGAGAGGGTAGCCACACTGGTGACCAGTTGCTCAAGTACATCAAGCAGCAAGCATCCCGCTGGCTGTCACCTCCAACTGGGCAAATAGATCAGCGACAATGAGTGCAACATCGCGGCCGCCCTGAACCTGGGTAAAATAACACATGCTCCCTGCATGGCAGATGTCATCAACCTAGTGGTGCAACACTTTCTAAATAAGTACACTGGCTTGCGCAAGGTGTTGGCAAAGTCCAGGGGACTGTCCAAGTACTTTAGCCACTCTTATGTGGTGAGGATTGCTCTCCTGGACCTAGTGACACAATGGCCTGCCGCTAAATTGTCTAATCCGCGACATGCAAACTCTCTGGAATTCAATATTGCACATGCTCGAGCATCTGTATGAGCAGCGGAAAGCCATGAACGATTTTGTCATGCACCAGGCAGCCTTAGCCGCAGGGAGCATGTATTGCTTTGAGCTCAGGCAGCGGTAGCTCATCCCAGTTTATTTGTCAGGAGGGGCAAATGCAGCATGAACAATGTCATCCCTCTCATATTTATCTCATAACAGATGCTGACGTTCATGAAGCAGGGGACCATGGCGGAAGAAGAGCAGCTGATGCATCTTGCTGTAGGGGGCACCCAAAGGGAATCTGCCATGGAGGAGGAAGATGATGAAGATGGGGATGAGGAAGATGAGGATGAGGAGCTGTCACTGCAAGAGGAGGAGGAGGGTGGCACCAGCCAAGGCACCTAATCATCTCAGTGGGGGGTGCAGCCGGAAAGAAGTGGCTCCTCGGGCGTACATACGTGATTACTGCATCAATAAATTTTCTCATAGCTCAGACTGTTTCTGGATGAAAAGACCTCGCCTTGCTGTCAGTGCCCCATCTTTCCACTTTTGCTGTCTGTCTGTCTGCCTACCATCACGTTCTGTATGGCTGCTGTGGCCTGCATCATGCTACTAATAAATCTCAATCATTAGTTCATGGGTAGTCTGTTTCGACACAGTAAAAAATTTACTAATGTTTTTTGAGGGGGTTTAAATTTCTTTAAGCAGCATGAAAGTACAGTATGTGCTGCATGCTGTGAACTGCATCACTTATGCCTCTCAATTGTCAGTTTATGTGTATTCAGTTTACACACGGTTGAAATTTTTAATTTTTTTTGGGGGGGGCTAAATTTCTTCAAGCAGCATATACACTCACCTAAAGAATTATTAGGAACACCTGTTCTATTTCTCATTAATGTGATTATCTAGTCAACCAATCACATGGCAGTTGCTTCAATGCATGTAGGGTTGTGGTCCTGGTCAAGACAATCTCCTGAACTCCAAACTGAATGTCAGAATGGGAAAGAAAGGTGATTTAAGCAATTTTGAGCGTGGCATGGTTGTTGGTGCCAGACGGGCCGGTCTGAGTATTTCACAATCTGCTCAGTTACTGGGATTTTCACGCACAACCATTTCTAGGGTTTACAAAGAATGGTGTGAAAAGGGAAAAACATCCAGTATGCGGCAGTCCTGTGGGCGAAAATGCCTTGTTGATGCTAGAGGTCAGAGGAGAATGGGCCGACTGATTCAAGCTGATAGAAGAGCAACGTTGACTGAAATAACCACTCGTTACAACCGAGGTATGCAGCAAAGCATTTGTGAAGCCACAACACGCACAACCTTGAGGCGGATGGGCTACAACAGCAGAAGACCCCACCGGGTACCACTCATCTCCACTACAAATAGGAAAAAGAGGCTACAATTTGCACGAGCTCACCAAAATTGGACTGTTGAAGACTGGAAAAATGGTTTCTTGAACATGACAATGAGTTCACTGTACTAAAATGGCCCCCACAGTCACCAGATCTCAACCCAATAGAGCATCTTTGGGATGTGGTGGAACGGGAGCTTCGTGCCCTGGATGTGCATCCCTCAAATCTCCATTAACTGCAAGATGCTATCCTATCAATATGGGCCAACATTTCTAAAGAATGCTATCAGCACCTTGTTGAATCAATGCCACGTAGAATTAAGGCAGTTCTGAAGGCAAAAGGGGGTCCAACACCGTATTAGTATGGTGTTCCTAATAATTCTTTAGGTGAGTGTATATGTGATTACTGCATCAATACTGAAATTTTCTCATAGCTCCAGGCTGCTTGCGGATGAATAGATCTCGTTTCGCCAGTGGTGCCCCATCTTGCCACTGTTGCTGTCTGTGTGCATACCATCACATGCATGCATCATGCTACTAATGCTACATATGTTATTACTGAATCAATCCCGACATTTTCTCACAGTGATAAATGTTGCCAATGTTGCTGTTTGTCTACCATCACGTTATGTAAGGCTTCTGCTGCGGCCTGCATCATTGCACTTATGCCACTTTCCAATTATCACATTCCCCCAGGCTACTGTTTAATTTTTTTTAAATCTCATAACACCATGTGTGTTTAACCCTCCTCTTATGTTAGGGTCAGAACCGACCCGTTTTCAGGTTTTGAATGTCTATAAGTATCACATAAATTTGTTTATTGCATCAAGATTTTTTTACTTTGTCAGGAACCTCTATTTAAACAATGTAATAGAAAAAAGAATCCTTTTCACTAAATTATAAAATACTGTGGTGAAAATTAAGACGTTTATGGTGTTAGGGTCAATTCTGACCCAGTTATAATATAGGATTATAGGACACTAATAAGTGCCAAAACTGAAATCCTAAACACCCTCTCTGCTTAGTAACACTGACAGCCAATCACCTCTCAGCCCTGTGAGCTGTAGTTAGGGAGGGGCCGATCTCTTTGCCTGCTTGTCTGCTTCTCTAAATAAAGTAAAGAAACATAGGACCAATACATTTCAGAGTTGCTGACTTGCAGAGTAATCATCTCCAATATGCAGCATGCAAGAGTGAGAAGATTTGCAGGAAGCCAAATACTGGATTATATCTTGGATGAAAAGGAGGCAGAGGACACAGAGCAGCATAGCGATATGGATGAGCAGGTTTCTGAGGCAGAAGATGAAGTAGAGTATCAACCAGAATACACAGACACATCTGATGAGTCTGATGAGGAGGCCACCAGTGCTGAACCTGCTGCTGTTCCTGCTGAAACATTCAAATCCAAAAGTGGTAAGATCTGTTGGAGTTCAGAACCTCCTGACTTACATGGCAGGGCAGCTGCTGCAGATGTAATCAAAATGACCCCTGGGATCACAAGGTTTGCTGTGACGAGAGTAAGTGACATCAAAACATGTTTTGAACTGTTCATGCCATTGTCACTAAAAAAAGTGATCATTGCAATGACAAACCTTGAAGGAAAAAAAGTCCATGGCAACATGTGGAATGACATAAATGAGGAATGCCTAGATGCTTATATTGGTGTTCTTCTTGCTGGAGTGTACAGATCCTATAATGAGGCCACTGATAGTCTCTGGGATAAGTCAAGAGGCAAATATGTCAAGATGGCCGATGGCTGTGTTTTCTAACATCCTAGATGTGTCTGCATACAATGCATTTGTGTTATGGACCCACATCCACCCAGGTTGGAACACCAAAAAAAATAACAAGTGGAGAATATTTCTCGAGGAGCTAGGAAGTTCCCTTGTCAAGGCACACATTGAGCAAAGGAAACGGGTGTCTCGAGATCCAATCGCTGCAGCCGTGATCAGACAGATGCAGAGTTCATCAAGCACTCCATCCACACCATCAACAACACAAAGAGAATCAGTGCCAGCATCCTCATCATCATCTAGCCTTGCCTCAACATCAACCAGCACAGCCACAACTCCAGTGATGCCATCTGATTCTAAAAGAAAGAGGTGTCAGGTCTGCCCCAGCAATAAGAACAGAAAGACACACACATTATGCCTCCACTGTAAAAAATATATCTGCAAAGAACATGCTAAAAGTGTCAGCTTTTGCAACACATGCATCTAAAAACACCCACACAAACACATGCAAGTTCTTGCACAAAGATGCTTTGAAACTAGTACTTGATTTCTATTGGTTTGCCTTGCTTGATTGTGTGTTGTTTGTTTGACCTTGCAAGTCTACATTTTGTATTATTACTTGCTTTTCATTGTTTATGAACGTTTTATGTTAAAAAAAAAAAAGACTTTTGGCTATTTTCTTGAAGTAAATATATATGGGTCAAAATTGACCCTAACACCATCAATGTTATTATAGTTAATGTTATTAAAATAAAAATATATATATATTTTTTTTTTAAATTAAGAGATGTGTTCAAATACTCCTCAGAAACATTCTGGTGACATAACAACCTTTTATTTACTTATAATATTCTATTGAGGTTTATTTTACCATTTTTTTAATTTGAAAATGAGAGGTATGCTATCAAAAGAAAGGTCTAAGGGGTCACACCAAAAATATTAAAACCAATCTTTTCAAGGATAAAGAAGCCTAACAAGGTATCCAAGAGGTAAGAAACAAATTGGATGATAAATAATTGTTCAGAGGGTATTTTATGGTTGATTTAAGACACGGGTCAAAACCGACCCGTTAACATCATGGATAGTAACAGAAAGCTAACATAAGAGGAGGGTTAAACATCATCTGCCCCTAAACACACTGTATTATAACACTGTCAAATGTGCGTTTAACCATAGCTATGTATGTCAGCTTCACTCAGACATCATTTGCTATTGCTGTCATTGCATTCAAGAAACAAAACAATAGCTGATCTTAAGGAGACCAGCTAAAGAAAACACTGTGGAGCCTCATTTAAGAGTCTCAACACAGCAATCCAAAATGCAAAGCTCCCTGGGAAACAGTAATATGCAAAATAACTGTGGAGCTCCAGTTATGGGTCTTCAACACAGAGAAAGCCAGATATCCCTCAAAGGAAGGAAAACCAAGCAAAGGGGTGTCTCCATTACAGAGATCACCAGATCCACCATATTAAGTGGCCCCCATGTCAAGATCCCACTCTTTTTCAAGCTTTAAGGATGTGACGGCGAAGACCTAAGCCGGTTATCCATCCACAGACAGCTGTTTCGGGGTGTTGCGCCTCATCAGTGTGGAGTAGGATTCTGGCTAACCAGGAGCAATGCCTTGGAGACTACTGAAACAAAACAATAGCTGATCTTAAGAAGACCAGCTACAGAAAACACTGTGGAGCCTCATTTAAGAGTCTCAACACAGCAATCCAAAGTGCAAAGCTCCCTGGGAAACAGTAATATGCAAAATAACTGTGGAGCCCCAGTTATGGGTCTTCAACACAGAGAAAGCCAGATATCATTCAAGAGGGAGGGTAGGGAATGAGGAGGGAGGTGAAACAAATTCATGTAAAATATATATACAGTAGGCATAACATGTGTTGCACTATAAACAGGAGGCACAGAGTTGTGTGGCACTATCTATAGGGGGCACCACCATTAAGAGCATTGCATGTGTGGTGCTTTTTTTTTTTTTTTTTTAAGAGGGCATAATACATGACAAAAAGATTCTCGCACAGAGTGTCATTTAACCTAAGGCCGGCCCGGCCCGGCCCCTAGCAACCCCCTCCTCCTGGTCAACCCTAACTCCTGCGACTAGCAAGATAGCTCTCGCAGACCAGGCCAGGCAGCCTCTCTGTCCATTTCCTACATGTATATACTGTTTGTCATGTTACTGTATATACTGTCACTGTATATCATGTCATTGTATAATACTGTTGTGGGGGCCCTAACAATAAAACGTTTCAGTCCTCCTCCTGGATGGGTCCATACTAAATTTGGACCCTGTAGCAGCCACTTCCCCTGCTTCCACTATAGCTACACCCCTGGATCTCCCCTATTTAAACACTTATGACCTGAACAAATATTAATTCTATAGATGTGGCTTAGGCAGGGTGCTGAATCTCCTTAAAGAAACCAGTCCTGTATGGAGACTTAAAGGGGTTTTACCATCACACACAATGGGGGCATATTTCTAGGATATGCCTCCATTGTCTGATAGGTGCGGGTCCCACCTCTGGGACCCACACCTACAATAAGAACGGAGCGGAGAAATGAACGGAGAGCACACTGCTGATGCGTCCTCCATTCATTTCTATGGGGCCGCCAAAAATAGCAGAGTACTGGCTTGGCTATTTCCGTTTGCCCCATAGAAATGAATTGGAGCAGGGGCCGAGCGTGCACAGTGCGCTTCCATTCACTTCTATGGGATCAGCGCTTGGTGGTGGACGGACCCCGGCAAATCCTCCAGCCACAGCTCTCCCCGCTTCGTTCTCGTTGTAGGTGCGGGTCCCATCTCTGGGACCCGCACCTATCAGACAATGGGGGCATATCCTAGCGATATGCCCCCATTGTATATGATGGGAATACCCCTTTAATGTAAGTACTCCATGGTATGGAGACTTATTAGCAACGTTCCATGGGAAATAAATATGCAAAGAGGTATCTCCCAAGGAAGAGAACCATCTCGCCAGTATCACCTTTTGTAAGTGGTTCAATAGGTGGCACTAGAGAGATGGTTCTCTTTTTTAGGAGATACCTCTTTGCATATTTTTTTGAACTTGAGTGGACTCAAAAGCAGGCAACCAAAGTAGTATATATAAAGGGTGGACTACAGTGGCCAGAAAGATTCTAAAAATTTGTGCTATTAATTTAGAAAAAGTACGACTGAGGGGAGATCTAATAACTATGTATAAACATATCAAAGGCCAATACAGAGATCTCTCCCATCATTAATTTATACGCAGGACTGTGACTATACAGGCTCATTCAGACGAGCGATGCTTACTTCCAGGTGTTGTCTGAGTGTAGAATGAATGGCACACAGACTGAATACTGACACATTATAGTCATTGGTTTGATTCACATTTCTAATTCTAATCAATAGAGATAAGAGAAATGAATTGTAATTGACCTGAATTTTGTAAAAACTCGAGTTGCAAGTTTTGATGATTCGTTTCGGGTTAATTTTGGGGAGAGAGATAAATAAAAAAATAATAATCTACAAGAAAGTTAGAAATAAGTGAGAGATAGTGTTGATCGCGCACCAAAGTGCTCGGGTGCTCTGGTGCTCGAGTACTGTAGAACACTTTGGGATGCTCGGGTGCTCTACAGAGCACCAGAGCACAATGGAAGTCAATGGGAGAACCCGAGCATTAAACCAGGCACTACCTGCTCTGAAGAGGGGAGGGTGTCTGGTTCATAGGAAAAGCTCAGAAATTAATGGAAACACCACCGAAATGGTTCGGGAACAGCATGGGGAGGATGTCTGGATGCATCTTGGACTCCCAGGTCGCTGCTGGGAACAATGTTGTCCGAGTAGTACGCCACTTTTTTCAGACTGATAATAATACGCACAAGACCAAAGATAAAATCGATTTTAGAGGAAACATTGTTAGGAAACATTCTTTCCTGTATATTTACTTGTATATCAAGTGCAAATGTTGCCAAAAATTATAAGGAAGAGGCACTCCGATACAACCTGTATATCACATAAAGGAGGGCCTCATTCACATTGTGGTAGAATTGTTCAGGTAGTGGGACTCCTACACTCATAAAGCCTATGCACTAAGCGAAAGGGCTGCCAAAAATGACAAGGAACCGGCACTCCAATACACTCTTTATTACACATAAAGGAGGGCATCATACACACCCTTGGAAAAATTATGATTGACTGCCAGCTGGTGACCCTCAAAAACATTAGGAGCAAGGGCCTGCTGGTGACCCTCTAAAACATTATGGGCGAGGGCCTGCTGGTGACCCTCTAAAACATTAGGGGTGAGGGTCTGCTGCTGAGCTGACCCTCTAAAACATTAGGAGCGAGGGCAGCCTAATAAGCATGTTGACATGATGGAGGAGGACGAGAAAAGGAAGATTAGTTAACGCCACAGCGCATAGCGAGGGCGTTTTTGACTGCAGAGACTGGAAGTTAGAGTCCGAGGGGTTAATTTTCATGTGTTCTGCCTGCAGATCGTGGTTTGTTCCGCACAGGGGGGAAGTTTGTCTATGGTTGCTCCCCCTGGCTGGTTATGTCACTCCCCTTTCTCTCCCTCGATTCTTACACTCCTGAAGTGGTTGTGGTTTTAGAGAAAAGTTTTGTAATTTGCAAAATTAAAGAAGGAAAATATAATAAGAAGTTAAATGAATCTGTGACCGACCCTCATTCCAACAAAAAGTCGTTGTTCTGGTGTGGTTATTTGTTTGTGGGAGGAAGACATGTGGTTAGGTGGTTGGGTGCAGTTCTCGGCAGTCTGAACCATATACCCTTTTTTGTGGTGGAAGGGGTGCATGGGAATACAGTGTATTCAATGTGCCATAAAAGCCACATTTAAAGTACCTTTATGTTCAGCCGTTTTCCTCTGGTGGAGTAGAGAAGTCAGGGGCAATCCAGGCCTTGTTCATTTTGATAAGAGTCAACCTGTCAGCATTTTCAGTTGACAGGCGGATGCGCTTATCAGTTATTATGCCCCCAGCAGCACTAAATACCCTCTCTGACAAAACGCTGGCAGCAGGGCAGGACAGCACCTCCAAGCGTAGAGCGCCAGTTCATGCCACGCGTCCAGCTTGGACTCCCAATAGTTGTAAGGCACAGAGGGATCACTGAGGATGCTGACACGGTCTGCTACGTACTCCTTCACCATCTTCCAAAACTTTTCCCTCTTTTTGACACTAGGCCACGCATCAGGTTGAGGGTGCTGGTGCGGTGTCATGAAACTGGCCCAGGTCTTGGAGAGTGTTGCCCTGCCTCTGTTGGAACTGCTGTGTGTTCCCCTCATCTCCCCTCCTCCTCAGTTGCCCAAGGAACTACGTACTCTGACACCAGCGTTGTCAGATGGAAATTTTTGGAGCAATTTTTCCACAAGGACCTTCTAGTATTGCACCATTTTGCTAGCCCTCTCCACCACAGGAATGAGAGATGAGAAGTTCTCTTTGTAGCGGTGGTCGAGAAGGGTGAACAAACCAGTAATCAGTGTTGGCCAAAATGCATATAACCGAGGGTCACGGGAAAGGCAGCATAACATAAAGTCAGCCATGTGTGCCAGAGTCCCAACAGACAAGACTTCGCTATCCTTATTAGGAGGATGACTCTCAATCTCCTCATCCTCTTCCTCCTCTTCGGCCCATCCATGCTGAACAGATGGAATAAACCTGCTATGGGTACTACCCTCTGTAGCGGAGGCAACCGTCTCCTGCTCCTCCTCCTCCTCCTCATCATCCAATTTGCGCTGAGAAGACGCTCTAAAACAGGGTGGTCTGGCTATCACCCTGTGTACTGTATTCCCCCATTTTCACGTCTTTAACATGCAAAGCAACTGCCTTCATTGTGAGCAGCGCGCGTTACAGTAGACACAGAAGTGTGATGGTTACGCTGATAATAGCGGCATCGCCGCTTACCATCTGTGCTGATTCCTCAAAGTTGCGTAAAAACCTCAGAGAGGTCAGACATCCATGCCTACTAGTCGCTTGTGAAGAGTGGAAACTGACTGGAAAGGCGACGACCATGTTGCAGATGGTATTCCACTACTGCCCTATGCTGCTCACAAAGCCTGGCCAACATGTGGAACGTGGAGTTCCAGCGCGTGCTCAAGTCGCACAACAGTCAGTGAGATCGGCGGCAGCTGTAGATGACTTTCGGAAATGGGCACACATGTGGCGCACCTTCACCAGTAGCTCAGGCAAATTGGGGTAGGTTTTGAGAAACCGCTGAACCACTAAGTTGAACACATGGGCTAGGCATGGCATGTGTGTGAGCTTGCCGAGCTCCAAAGCCGCCACCAAGTTACGGCCATTATCAGACACAACCATGCCTGGTTGTAGGTTGAGTGGCGAGAGCCACAGCTCAGTCTGGTCCCTTATACCCTGCCACAGCTCTGCGGCGGTGTGTTGTTTGTCACCTAAGAAAATTACACTGAACAAAAATATACTGTAAACGCAGCACTTTCGGTTTTGCTCCCATTTTGCATGAGCTGAACTCAAAGATCTGAAACATTTGAGAGACCCATTACTCTCAAATATTATTCACAAATCTGTCTAAATCTGTGTTAGTGAGCACTTCTCCTTTGCTGAGATAATCCATCCCACCTGATTAGACTGCATGAATATTGCACAGGTGTGCCTTAGACACATCCAAAATATCTGTTTGAGTGCCCACAATAAAGGCTACTCTGAAATGTGCAGTTTGAGCACACAGCACAATGCCACAGATTTAGCAACGTTTGAGAGAGCGTGCAATTGGCATGCTGACTGCAGGAATGTCTACCGGAGCTGTTGCCTGTGCAATGAATGTTCATTTCTCTATCATAAGCCGCCTCCAAAGGTGTTTCAGAGAATTTGGCAGTACATCCAACCGGCCTTAAACCGCAGACAACATGTAACCACACCAGCCCAGGACCTCCACATCCAGCATGTTCACCTCCATGATCTTCTGAGACCAGCCACCCGGACAGCTGCAGCAACAATCAGTTTGCATAACCAAAGAATTTCTGCACAAACTGTCAGAAACCTTCTCAGGGAAGCTCATCTGCATTCTCGTCGTCCTCATCGGGGTCTGGACCTGACTGCAGTTCGTCGTAACCGACTTGAGTGGGCAAATGCTCACATGGCGTCTGGCATGTTGGAGAGGCGTTCTGTTCACGTATGAGTCCCGGTTTTCACTGTTCAGGGCAGATGGCAGACAGCGTGTGTGGTGTCGTGTGGGTGAGCGGTTTGCTGATGTCAACGTTGTGGATCGAGTGGCCCATGGTGGCGGTGGGGTTATGGTATGGGCAGGCGTATGTTATGGACAACAAACACAGGTGCATTTTATTGATGGCATTTTGAATGCACAGAGATACCGTGATGAGATCTTGAGGCCCATTGTTGTGCCATTCATCCACGACCATCACCTCATGTTGCAGCATGATAATGCACGGCCCCATATTGCAAGGATCTGTACACAATTCCTGGAAGCTGAAAACATCCCAGTTCTTGCATGGCCAGCATACTCACCGGACATGTCACCCATTTAGCATGTTTGGGATGTTCTGGAACGGCGTATACGACAGCGTGTTCCAGTTACTGCCAATATTCTACAACTTCGCACAGCTATTGAAGAGGAGTGGACCAACATTCCACAGGCCACAATCAACAACCTGATCAACTCTATGCAACAGAGATGTGTTGCACTGCGTGAGGCAAATGGTGGCCACACCAGATACTGACTGGTTTTCTGACACCCCCCCTTCCCCCTCAGTAAGACAAAACTGTGGCTTTTTATTGTGGGCGGTCTAAGGCACACCTGTTCAATATTTATGCTGTCTAATCAGCACCTTGATATGCCACACCGGTGGAATGGATTATCTCAGCAATGGAGAAGTGCTCACTAACACAGATTTAGATAGATTTGTGAACAATATTTGAGAGTAATGGGTCTTTTGTGTATGTAGAAAATGTTTCAGATCTTTGAGTTCAACTTATGCAAAATGGGAGCAAAACCTAAAGTGTTGCGTTTATATTTTTGTTCAGTGTAGTTTCAGAACGGCCTGTTGCCGCTTCCCCACTGTAGTGATACACTGCTTCCAGCTACTGACTGATGGCTGACTGGTGCTGCAAGATGAGAATTCAGAGGTGGAAGTGGAGGAGGAGGTGGAGGAGGAGAAGGGGAAGTTGCAGCCACTAATGTAGGTGGTGGCGGAAATCCTAATGGAAGTAGGGCCTGCAATTGTTGGCGTCGGTAGCACCTGTGCCATCCCAGGGTACAACTCACTCCCGGCCTCCACAACGTTCACCCAGTGTGCCATCAGGGAAATGTAGCATCCCTGGCCAAAAGCACTTGTCCATGTGTCAGTCGTTAAGTGGACCTTCCCAATAACTGCGTTGGTCAGGGCACGGGTGATGTTACGGGACACATGCTGATGTAAGGCGGGGGCGGCACACTGGGAAAAATAGTGGCGGCTGGGGACTTAGTAAAGAGGGACGGGAAAGCCTTAGTGTCCACAAGCCTAAATGGCAACATTTCCAGGGCCAGCAATTTGGAAAGGTGCGCATTTAGTGCTATGGCCTGTGGGTGGGTGGCTGGGTATTTTCATTCAAAGGCCTGGGGCATGGACATCTGTACGCTGCACTGGGACACAGAAGTGGATGTGCTAGCTGATGGTGCTTGCGAAGGTCCAGGTGCAGGGCGGGAGGCATCTGGGCCTGCGTCTTGGACAAGGGATTGGCCAGACACTGATTGTGGACTCAGGCATTTGGCCCACCTATTAGGGTGCTTTGATGCCATGTGGTGGATCATGCTGGTGGTGGTGAGGTTGCTAGTGTTCACGCACCTGCTCATTTTGGTACGGCACAGGTTGCAAATGACAATTCTTTTATCGTCCGCACTTTCCTGAAAAAAGCGACAGACTGCGGAACACCTACCCCTTGGCAAGGGAGATTGCCGCAAGGGGGTGCTCCGAGGAACAGTTGCAGGCATATTTGGTGTGGCCCGCCTTCTCCCTTTTGCCACCCCACTGCCTCTTCCAGCCTGTTGCGGTGTTGCGGATCCCTCCCCCTCGGTACTGCTGTCCTTGCTCAGCTTGTCACCTTCCCAGGTTGGGTCAGTGATTTCATCGTCCACCACCTCCTCTTCCACTTCTTCACTCTGGTCATCCTCCTGACTTGTTGACCTAGCAAGAACCTCACTCATTGGCATCTGTGTCTCATGATCATCCACCTCGTCATCTTCTTCTGACTATGGATGCTCAAGAGTTTGGGAATCAGTGCACAAGATCTTCTCATGTCCCTCTTCAAGCGGGCTTGGCGAGAGGCCCAAATCAAGGAATGGTGATGAAAAGAGCCCCTTAGGAATATCCGAGTGTGGGATCACTTGTTTGCCAAGACTCTCCATGGTGGGAGGAAGGAGGATCAGGGTGAGGAATCTGTTGACCAGACTCTTGGCTACTGAGACTGGACTTTGTGGAAGACAGGGTGGTGCTTAACCGACTGGAAGCATTATCTGCTGCAATCCAACCGACCAGCTGGACGCACTGGTGTGACTTCGAAAGTGGTGTCCTGCGCCGCCCTGCAAACTGGGACATGAAGCTAGGTATCGTGGATGAGTGTGTTTCTTGTGCTCTGGCAGCAGGCACAGTTTCACCACGCCCAGGGCCACAGCCTCTGCGTGCACCATCAGCAGCACGGCCACTTCCCTGTCCCTTACTGGTCGCCTTG
Source organism: Bufo bufo (assembly GCF_905171765.1). NCBI lineage: Eukaryota > Metazoa > Chordata > Amphibia > Anura > Bufonidae > Bufo > Bufo bufo. The sequence goes on along the minus strand of NC_053389.1, from coordinate 739,412,958 downwards.
AGCATATTAAATTTTATATATGCTCTCAAGTATGTCACACGTACAGTAGCACAGGTTTTGTAAGTGTATGCGCAAATAAATTACACTGAATGTCGCAGATATTTAGGATGCACAAACGTTATACAGGAGATGTAGCACAGGTAATGTTGCTGTCAGCAGCGGTGAAAAAATTACACTGAATGTCACAGATATTTAGGATGTGCAAACGTTACACAGGAGATGTAGCGCAGATAATGTCGCTGTCAGCAGCAGCTAAGAAGAAATTACACTGAATGTCACAGATATTTAGGATGCGCAAATGTTATACAGGAGATGTAGTGCAGGTAATATCGCTGTCAGCAGCGGCCAAACAATTGTACTGAATGTCACAGATATTTAGGATGCGCAAACGCTATACAGGAGATGTAGCGCAGGTAATGTCGCTGTCAGCAGAGGCCAAACAATTGTACTTAATGTCACAGATATTTTGGATGTGCAAATATAACACAACAGATGTAGCAGAGGTTGTGTCACTGTCAGCAGCGGCCAAACAATTGCACGCAATTTAGCGCAGGTTGCGCTAATAATATATATTGCAGCCAGATAAAACAATAGTCCTTAAATGGACTTTTGGGTCTCTAACACCTTTCAACACTAAACCCTGCCTAAAAAAAAAAACTATTCCTGTCCCTACACTATCTGTTCCTTCTGCTGCAGCTCGCCCTGACTAAGACTGAGCCAAACCACGTGTCATCGGGTACTATATAGCACCCGATGACTCGTTCCGGCCAGCCAATCACTGTAATGCCAGTAACCAATATGGCTATGGCATTACAGTGAGGGCAGTACTTCCCTGCACGCTTATTGCTGCATAGCAGCCAACAAGTGTGCGGGGAGGAGACTCAAGACTCAGTGTTTCGAGTGAAAATGGTGTTCAGCCGAGCATGCTCGCCCAACATTAGTGAGAGACAAGAGAGACAAAATATGAGTCCTAGGAGGCCTCAGAGGGTCATATACAAAGGCCAATTACAGGCCAAATGTAGGACTTTCGATTCGAGTTGGTTGACTGATTCAGTCGAATCACTCAACTTTTGTTCTGTTCAGAGAAAATTGTAGCCTGCACTATTCTGATTTACTTAGTCTGATATACACACTACACTTGCCCATTCGAGTCAAAAGATTAAAAAAATTTGCTTACCTGATGAGTTTTTATTTTTCTGGTCTTATAAATCGACTTTGCAGGATAACAGGCTGAACTTGATGGACATACTGTATGTCTTTTTTCAGCCTTCAACTATGGGGCTCATTTATCAAACTGGTATAAAGTACAACTGGATCAGTTTCCCATAGCAACCAGTCAGATAGATTCCTCCCTTCATTTTGGACAGCTCATTTTCAAAATGAAAGGAGGAATCTGATTGGTTGTGCAACATGCCTACGGGGGTTCAGCGTCTGGGGTATCGTCCGCCCCTTAGGAAGTTTCTACAAAATATGTCCTCTTAAAGAGCAAGTAAATGTGACGCCAGCTGCGGTTAAGCAGAGGAAGCACAAGGCTCCCTTTGTAGATGGTAATGTTGGTACCCAGAGGTAGGATTGCCAGAGTGGTGCAGGGTGGCCTACAGTCTCTGTAGATGTTATGTACACGTGTCACGGTGTTACTACCTGGATATCCGTGGATCCCAGACGTGGTGTGGTCTGAAGCAGTGCAAAAGGGGTAGTTGAACTTGGATGGTGGATGAGTAGAATAAATGGAATCCAGACTTTGTAGGAACGTTGAACAGTTGCTTTTACTTGGCATAAATTGGTAATCCAAACAGCTTCCAAATGATATCTTGGTCATCAGCAGGCATTGGCATTTATTTTGGCAGGCAAATACTCCTTTGCAGCAATCTCAGCTCTGCTATGCTTGGTTGAATAAATAGGAAACTCTTCCTCTTCTGATGGAACTTGTTAGATGTAGTCTGTAGTATTACTTATGGTCCTAGGAACTTATTGTCCTGGATTTAGAGTACCTCAAGCTTCGACTCAGCTTGGATGTGCACAACCTCCAGTGATAAGGTTGGCCTAGGCCTAACAGAACCTGTCCAGACAGGACCAGGCCTGCTGCCTTCCCCTTACAAGGGCTAAGCTAGACTCTCTCTAACTAACTAAAACTCCTCCCTCTAGCTACAAAGGGCAGGGAGGAACCAGAAGGTTTCTCTCCAGGGAAGCTAATACTGCCAATGTTGTTGCCGCCATCTGCTGGTGGACCAGGTTATTACACTTGAACACAATAATTTCAAGAATAAATATGCACATTATAGGAAATACATTAGGTGATATAGATTAGCACATGGAAATGGTAGCAAGGCGCCAAAAAGAAGTGGTAATGGCACTCTGGGTCATTACAGTTGCTATGGGCAACTAAGCCACGGGCAACTAAGCCAGTTCTACTTTACACCAGTTTGATAAATGATCCCCTATGTTTTTATTTAATTAATGTTTCTCCCCTGAAAGGGGTTCTCCAAGGGTTGTACAAGTTGGCCTACGGCAACCCATCCTAATATGTCAATCGGATGGGTTGCTTCCACTTGCAAAGCTGCCTGGGGGCCTGCCTTCACTTCACATTGCTTAGCTTTCCTGCAGGCAGCCTAATGGCATAAGTATCTCAGGCATGATCACTCCAATACTAACTGTTATAGAGCAGATAGTAAAGCGGTGACAAAGCTATACCAAAAGGGTGATCGGCATGGTGCTGGACCCCCACGATCAGCTAATGATGGCCTACCATGAGGACAACCCCTTTAAAGGGGTTTTCCAGGCTTTTAATATTGAGGACCTATCCTCAGGATAGGTCATCAATATCAGATCAGCAGGGGTCCGACACCTGGCACCCCAGCCAATCAGCTGTATGAAGGGAAGGCACGTGCCCTGCGCGTGTGCCATCTCCTGTCTCTCTTAATGCTTGCCATAGACATAGCAGCGGCGAGCATTAAGAGAGACAGTATGCGCGCACAGCGTGTGCCTTCTCCTCATACATCTGATTGGTGGGGGTGCTGGGAGTCTGACCTCCGCTGAGCTGATATTAATGACCTCTCCTGAGGATGGTAGAAATAAGAAGAAGAATTAATGGGAGATGCTGCCACCGCTGTTTGATCTCTCCTGAGGATGGGTCATCAATATTAAAAGCCTGGAAAACCCCTTTAACTTAACTACATGGGAATGAATATGGTGATGACAAAAAGGATAGTTTTTATTTTATTTTATTGTACTTTTATGTAATAACATGTTTTATGGGAGCAAAAACATTCAGTATCAAACATTCCGATAGACATAGAGATGAATGGAGCAGCAGTACACATGCTCAGTTGCTCCTCTATTCATACAGAGGGGCACAAGACTCCCATTCTTGCGATCGATGAGGGTTTCAGCAATCACACCCTCACCTATGAGACAGTTATCATATTTCCTATGACGAGGTGATAAATATAAAGGGAATGTGTCAACAGTTTTATGCTGCCCTATCTGAGGGCAACAAAAGCTAGTGAGAGACCCTAATTATAATACAGACTATTTTATGGCGGTTGAATTCTTAAAATCACTGGTGAGCAGTTCCTTTAAAGTCCTTTTAAATCATGAGGCAACCCCTTTAACAACATACAGTGTTCAGAAGTATTTGAACACCCTGTGATTTTGCAAGTTCTCCCACTTAGAAATCATGGAGGGATCTGAAATTCACATTGTAGGTGCATTCCTACTCAGAGACAGAATAAAAAAAAATAATTCAGGAAATCACATTGTATGATTTTTAAAGAATTTATTTGTCTTGCACTGCTGAACATACAGTGGGATGCGAAAGTTTGGGCAACCTTGTTAATCGTCATGATTTTCCTGTATAAATCATTGGTTGTTACGATAAAAAATGTCAGTTAAATATATTATATAGGAGACACACACAGTGATATTTGAGAAGTAAAATGAAGTTTATTGGATTTACAGAAAGTCTGCTATAATTGTTTAAACAAAATTAGGCAGGTGCATAAATTTGGGCACCACAAAAAAGAAATGAAATCAATATTTAGTAGATCCTCCTTTTGCAGAAATTACAGCCTCTAAACGCTTCCTGTAGGTTCCAATGAGAGTCTGGATTCTGGTTGAAGGAATTTTGGACCATTCCTCTTTACAAAACATCTTTAGTTCATTCAGGTTTGATGACTTCCGAGCATGGACAGCTCTCTTTAAGTCACACCACAGATTTTCAATTATATTCAGGTCTGGGGACTGAGATGGCCATTCCAGAACGTTGTACTTGTTCCTCTGTATACATGCCTTAGTGGATTTTGAGCAGTGTTTAGGGTCGTTGTCTTGTTGAAAGATCCAACCCCGGCGCAGCTTCAGCTTATTCACTGATTCCTGGACATTGGTCTCCAGAATCTGCTGATACTGAGTGGAATCCATGCGTCCCTCAACTTTGACAAGATTCCCAGTCCCTGCACTGGCCACACAGCCCCAGAGCATGATGGAACCACCACCATATTTTACTGCAGGTAGCAGGTGTTTTTCTTGGAATGCTGTGTTCTTTTTCCTCCATGCATAACACCCCTTGTTATGGCCAAATAACGCAATTTTAGTTTCATCAGTCCACAGTACCTTATTCCAAAATGAAGTTGGCTTGTCCAAATGTGCTTTAGCCCACCTCAAGCGGCACTTTTTGTGCTGTGGGAGGAGAAAAGGCTTCCTCTGCATCACTCTCGCATACAGCATCTCCTTGTGTAAAGTGCGCCGAATGGTTGAATGATGCGCAGTGACTCCATCTGCAGCAAGATGATGTTGTAGGTCTTTGGTGCTGGTCTGTGGGTTGACTCTGACTGTTCTCACCATTCGTCGCTTCTGTCTATCCGAGATTTTTCTTGGTCTGCCACTTCGAGCCTTAACTTGAACTGAGCCTGTGGTCTTCCATTTCCTCAATATGTTCCTAACTGTGGAAACAGACAGCTGAAATCTCTGAGACAGCTTTCTGTATCCTTTCCCTAAACCATAATGGTGAACAATCTTTGTCTTCAGGTCATTTGAGAGTTGTTTTGAGACCCCCATGTTGCTACTCTTCAGAGAAAATTCAAAGAGGAGGGAAACTTACAATTGACCCCCTTAAATACTCTTTCTCATAATTGGATTCACCTGTGTATGTAGGTCAGGGGTCACTGAGCTTACCAAGCCAATTTGAGTTCCAATAATTAGTTCTAAAGGTTTTGGAATCAATAAAATGACAACAGTGCCCAAATTTATGCACCTGCCTAATTTTGTTTAAACAATTATAGCACACTTTCTGTAAATCCAATAAACTTCATTTAACTTTTCAAATATCACTGTGTGTGTCTCCTATATGATATATTTAACTGACATTTTTTATCGTAACAACCAACGATTTATACAGGAAAATCATGACGATTAACAAGGTTGCCCAAACTTTCGCATCCCACTGTAAGTATTGTCACGCCCTGCCCTGTGAGTGATCTGAGAAGATCTGTCAGACTTGCTGCACGTGAAACTATCTGACAGATTGCTTTGTTGTGGCTTTGGGCAGGACCCCATCCTCTCACAGGTTCTGCTTATTAGTTTGTTAGTGATGCTATTTATTCCTGCCTCTTACTATAGCCCTTGCGGTTTATAGTTTCTCCTGGAGTTCTCTGCTGGTGTTTTGTGGATCTCCTGCTTCCAATTCGTCTTCAGTTAAGTCCTCCTTCCTTCCCTTCTGTTGTTTGTTCTGGCTAGGCCTTAGGTAGACGTGGGTTCCTTCATCCTGTGCAAGGAACCGGTTGTCTTTTCACCTGCTCCCTAGCTGAGGGTTTGTATCAGTTGCAGCAGGGATTAGGTTCGAGTGCATGAACACTTCTACCATCGAGATTTGTTCATGTTGGTAGCAGTCAGGAAAAGGGCTCAGGGATAGTCAGAAGGTGACCTTTCCCTTATCCCTAGCTGTGGAGCCTAGCCTGTTGTTTTGTGTAATTTTGTTGTGTTTGGTTTGATTCCCTTCCCTCATCTTCCGTGACATTATAAACCTCCCATACTGTCATTTTTTTTTTCCTTGCTCCGTGCAAAATGGAAGCTGTTGATATTCTGGTTGATCGCATGCAGGAATTACCTTGGGAGGTAGCAGACCTCCGTAATTCAGTTGCACTGTGTCACAGATATCTGGCATCTGGTGCCGCTGGTGGGAACCAGGTCATCCCTGAACAAAAGGTTGCTCTTCCAGATAGGTTTTCCGGGGGAAGTGATAACTTTGTTCGGTTAAGGGAGTCCTGTAAATTATATTTTCGTCTGCGTCCGATTTCATCTGGAGACGAAAATCAAAGAGTGGGGATTATAATTTCTCTGCTAAAAGGTGATGCTCAGTCCTGGGCTTTTTCTCTGCCGATCGGTTCACTCTACCTCCGATCGGTGGACGAGTTTTTCAGAGCCCTGGGCCTGATTTATGATGACTCGGACCGGGTCTCTCTGGCCGAATCGAAGCTGCGTAGCTTGCGTCAGGGGGAACATACGGCTGAGTCATATTGTGCTGAATTTAGAAGATGGGCGACTGACTCAGAGTGAAATGACCCTGCACTCCGTAGTCAGTTCGGTCAGGGGCTGTCTGAGAAACTAAAAGACGCCCTTGCGTTTCATGAAAATCCTGATTCTTTGGAGGCGGCCATGGCTCTAACTGTAAGGATTGATAGACGTCTGAGGGAGAGGTGCAAGGTTCCCCTCAGGCAGGAGGTACTGTCATTTGGAGAATCTGTCCTTCCTGTCCCTCGGGGTACAGTGACACTTGAACCTGGGACTGGAGAGGAACCTATGCAGTTAGGTCAGGTCTCTTCTTGCCTTGGTAATAGAAACTCTAGAGTGCAGAAAAGACAGTTATTTCTGTGGTAAAGAAGGACATTTCGTTAATGTGTCCTTTTATTGAGCCTCAAAGTGGTAGCAAAAAACATAAAGAGGGTTCTTTCAAAAAGAAAACAAGTTCCCTTACTCTTTGTAGCATGAATGAAGAGACAAAACAGGTATATTTGTTTTCTACCTGCAGTACCCGATTCCTCCTGCCTGCCATGGTGGCACTAGTCTCTGAAAAAATTGAATTAAAAGTATTTGTTGACAGTGGCGCAGGGGTTAATCTTGTTGATTATCAATTTGTTCAGAGTCATGGTTTTAGAACTAGCGCATTAAGCAAGGAGATATCAGTGTTTGATATAGATTCCGCTCCTCTTTTGCAAAAAATTCTAACTTATATTGTGCAGAATATTCATTTGAGGGTGGGTGATTCTCATGTTGAATCTATTTCTTCATTTCTGCTCATTAGTTTGTTAGTGATGCTATTTATTCCTGCCTCTCACTATATGTAATGACCGGCGTCACGCACAGGGAGGAAAAAGGGAAAGCCCTGCCCAAGGGAAAGGTGGTGACCCCTGACTCACCTTGTGGCTGGCACCTGACTGCCCTGACGTCCCTAGACGGGTTCCTCACCCGTGCGGCGATCACGTGCCTAAACCCTGGCTTTCCCTAAAATGAGCCCTAGATAGTGAACGGGCCGGTGGGATCGCTAGTCCGCACCACTGACACTAAGAGGGAAACACCAGGGAGAGGACGGACAATACAGACAAACACATACACCCAGGTGGGTGACCACAGCAGACCACAAAGGTCCAACAGGGATCCAGAGGGTAGCGTTCTGGACCAACAACCAGAGAACGCAGCAACACAGCTCCAGAGGGTCAGAATAGATGTCCAGGCAGGAAGCTCTATATCTGGCAACCAGTGAAGTGTGAGAGGGGAATATAAGGAGGTTGGGAGTGTTGGACAAGGAACAGCTGAGGAGAAAGAGCTACGGATCCCTGAGTGAGCCAAAAGGGTTGCAAAGCAAATCCAGAAAGCAACCATAAGGAAACAGCCCTATCTTACATAGAGCGCGCAGCCAACCGCTCCGACTTCCTGACCCCGGGTATAACGGAGTCAGGCGTGGTTCTTGACACCTTCGTGACAGTACCCCCCTCTGTACGAGGGGCCTCCGGACACTCAGGACCAGGTCTCTCAGGATGAGAGGCATGAAAAACCCGAACTAGCCTGTCGGCGTTTACCTCAGACGCAGGAACCCACATTCTTTCCTCGGGACCGTAACCTCTCCAATGCACCAGATATTGAAGAGAGCGGCGGACCCAACGAAAATTAACAATTTTGGATATAAGAAATTCTAGATTACCATCCACAACAACAGGAGGGGGTGGCAGCGGTGACGGTTCTAGAGGTGGAACATATTTTTTGAGTAACGACTTATGAAAGACATTATGGATTTTAAAAGTCTGAGGTAACTCCAGGCGAAAAGCCACGGGGTTGATGATGGCTACAATTTTGTAAGGACCAATAAACCTAGGACCCAGTTTCCAAGAGGGAACCTTCAATTTAATATTCCTAGTAGACAACCACACACAGTCATTCACTCCTAGGTCCGGACCTGGCGACCATCTCTTATCAGCCATGCATTTGTATTTACCTCCCATATTTTTCAAGTTAGCTTGCACCTTCTGCCATACCGATGAAAGAGATGACGAAAACCGTTCCTCTTCGGGAACCCCAGAAGACCCCCCCTCTTTGAAAGTACAGAATTGGGGATGAAAACCATATGCACCAAAAAATGGTGACTTGCCAGTGGATTCCTGACGACGATTATTTATGGCAAACTCAGCTAACGGTAAATATGATGACCACAACTCTTGGTTTTCAGACACAAAACATCTTAGATATGTCTCCAGGTTTTGGTTGGTACGCTCAGTCTGTCCATTCGACTGAGGATGGAAAGCTGAGGAAAAGGACAAGTGTACCCCCAAACGGGAACAAAAAGCTTTCCAAAATTTAGAAATAAACTGGGTACCCCGATCCGAAACAACATCGGAGGGGACCCCGTGAAGCTTCACGATTTCACTGACGAATACCTGAGCAAGAGTCTTAGCATTAGGTAGTGCGGGTAACGCAATGAAGTGTACCATTTTGCTAAACCTGTCCACTACTACCAAAATAACTGTTTTACCCGCAGACAAAGGTAAGTCAGTGATAAAATCCATTGACAGATGTGTCCATGGTCTATTGGGAATGACGAGTGGTAATAGAGACCCTGCAGGACGTGTATGTGAAACTTTTGCGCACGCACAGGTAGAACAAGAAGACACAAAATCCAATACATCCTGACGCAACCTTGGCCACCAAAAACTACGAGACAATAGCTCCAAGGTTGCTTTACTACCCGGGTGCCCAGCAAGTGCCGAATTACGATGTTCCTTTAATAATTCGAAACGCAGGTTCAACGGTACAAACAATTTCTCTGAGGGGCAAGAGACCGGGGCGTCCCCCTGGGCCTCTAACACCTTCCCCTCCAGAACAGAGTGTACCGCAGAAACAACCACTCCTCTTTGAAGAATGGGCACCGGATCACTCACATTACCCCCTCCCGGGAAACAACAAGATAGTGCATCAGCCTTGGTATTCTTTGCCCCAGGACGATAGGTAATCACAAAGTTAAACCTGGTAAAAAATAGCGACCACCTAGCTTGTCTAGGGGTGAGACGCTTAGCTGATTCGAGGTACAGAAGATTTTTGTGGTCCGTAATCACAGTGACGGGGTGGACTGCCCCCTCTAAGAAGTGACGCCACTCCTCAAACGCAAGTTTAATAGCTAATAGTTCCCTATTGCCAATATCGTAGTTCTTTTCTGCTGCAGATAGTTTTTTAGAAAAGAAAGCACAAGGACGCCATTTGCCAGGAGACGGACCCTGAGACAGCACCGCCCCCACTCCCACCTCTGACGCATCGACTTCAACAATAAAAGGCTGAGAGACATCAGGTTGGACTAGTACAGGTGCTGAGGTAAACCTCTCTTTTACAGAGGAAAAAGCAACTTTAGGGCGTCAGACCATTTAGAAAAATCAGTCCCCTTCCTAGTCATGTCAGTAAGGGGTTTTACAATAAGTGAATAATTTTTAATGAATTTCCTATAGAAATTCGCGAAGCCCAAGAACCGTTGCAGTGCTTTGAGGTTCTCAGGAAGATCCCAATCTAAAATTGCCTGGACCTTCCTAGGATCCATACGGAAACCTGAAGCAGATAAAAAATAACCTAGGCATTGTATCTCCTGAACGGCGAAGACACATTTTTCAATTTTAGCATATAATTTATTCGTCCGTAGGACCTGCAGTACTTGTCTGACATGCACCTCATGTGTTCTCAGATCAGACGAATAAATAAAAATATCATCTAGGTATATTACCACAAACCTGCCGATTAGATGACTAAAAATGTCATTAACGAAATGTTGAAAGACGGCAGGAGCATTGGTCAGACTGAAAGGCATAACTAGATTTTCATAATGCCCCTCAGGGGTGTTAAAAGCTGTCTTCCACTCATCCCCCTCCTTAATACGAATCAGATTGTAGGCCCCCCTAAGATCAAGTTTGGAGAACCAGCTAGCACCCGCAATCTGGTTAAACAGGTCAGGAATGAGAGGAAGAGGGTATGGGTCTCGGATGGTTATCCGATTTAATTCGCGAAAATCTAGAGAAGGACGCAGGCCCCCCATCTTTCTTTTTAACGAAGAAAAACCCTGCAGCCACGGGTGAAGAAGAGGGTCTGATGTGTCCCTTAGGCAAGCTCTCGGAGATATAATCTTTCATGGCTTGTCTCTCTGGACCTGAAAGATTATATAACCTGGTCTTGGGTAATTTTGCGCCGGGAATAAGGTTAACCGGGCAGTCATAAGGACGATGAGGTTGTAACTTCTGACAACCCTTTTCAGAAAAAACGTCCTCAAAATCCGAAATAAATGTAGGTAGGGTATTTATGGAGGCGACTAAGCAATTGCTATTTAAGCAATTTTCTCTGCACTGCTCACTCCACTCCAATATCTCCCTGGCCTGCCAATCCACCACTGGATTGTGCGCTACCAACCAGGGAAGACCCAGCACTACCGGAGTGGGAAGCCCCTCCAGAACATAACATGAAAGCATCTCGTTATGGTGGTCCCCTACCCGAAGGTGTAAATTATGAACAATGTAGGTGAGGTTTCTCTGAGACAGAGGAGCAGAATCAATAGCGAATATGGGAATAGCTCTCTGTAGCGTACAGAGAGACAAACCCATAGTGCGGGCAAAATGGGCATCTATCAAATTTACCCCTGCTCCACTGTCTAGAAAGAAAGAAATAGTCTCCGTCTTATCACCAAAAACAATAAACGCTGGCAACACAAATTGCGATGTACGTATGGAGGAAACGTATACCCCCCGGCTGACATCCTCCACACAGCCTGGGGTTAGTAGTTTTCCGACGGTCTTTTGTTTCTGAGGAAAGAAGGACAGACATTAATGAAATGACCCCTCTCCCCACAAAAAAAAAAAAACCACGCCTACGGCGAGCCTCAGGAGGACGGACCTGACGAGTAGTTCCTCCTAGCTGCATAGGCTCGTCTAAGTCCGTACAGACTAACTGCTGCTTGGGAGGGGTTACCAATTGCTCCGGTTTTTTCAACCTGTCCCTAAGGCGTCTATCTATTCGGATAGAAAGGGACATAACCGCATCAAGGGAAAAGGGGGTCTCATATAACGCAAGCGCATCCTTAACCCTTTCGGATAACCCAGAGCAGAACTGACTCCTGAGAGCCGGGTCGTTCCATTGGGTATCCGTAGCCCACCTACGGAAGTCAGAGCAATACTCCTCTACCGGCCGCTCTCCTTGTAGGAGTCTCCGTAATCTTGATTCAGCCAGTGCGACTCGGTCAGGGTCGTCATATACGAGACCCAAGGCCCCGAAAAACTCATCCACTGACCGAAGAGCCTGGGAATCAGTAGGTAAAGAGAACGCCCAGGACTGCGGGTCCCCCTGCAGCAGGGAAATAACAACCCCCACCCGCTGTTCTTCATTACCAGAGGAGTAAGGGCGCAGTTTAAAATATAATTTACAGGCTTCACGGAATGTCAAAAACTTGTCCCTTCCCCCAGAAAATCTGTCAGGGAGAGGAACCTTGGGTTCCGCAACAACCTGGTTACCAGTAGCAACCGCTGGGCTTGCGGTCAGTTGTAATTGCTGCTGTTGCTGGAGGACCGACGCCTTCAATCCTGCCACCTCCAAAGACAGGCCATGAAATTGTTTGGTCAGAGCAGCAATTTGATCCATACTGGATTCTAAGTAGGTAACATTTTTTTTATTTTTTTTTTATTTTATTTTTTTACCTACACAAAATAAGGGCCAGATATAATGTAATGACCGGCATCACGCACAGGGAGGGAAAAGGGAAAGCCCTGCCCAAGCGAGAGGGAAAGGTGGTGACCCCTCACTCACCTTGCGGCTGGCACCTGACTGCCCTGACGTCCCTAGACGGGTTCCTCACCCGTGCGGCGATCACGTGCCTAAACCCTGGCTTTCCCTAAAATGAGCCCTAGATAGTGAACGGGCCGGTGGGATCGCTAGTCCGCACCACTGACACTAAGAGGGAAACACCAGGGAGAGGACGGACAATACAGACAAACACATACACCCAGGTGGGTGACCACAGCAGACCACAAAGGTCCAACAGGGATCCGGAGGGTAGCGTTCTGGACCAACAACCAGAGAACGCAGCAACACAGCTCCAGAGGGTCAGAATAGATGTCCAGGCAGGAAGCTCTATATCTGGCAACCAGAGAAGTGTGAGAGGGGAATATAAGGAGGTTGGGAGTGCTGGACAAGGAACAGCTGAGGAGAAAGAGCTACGGATCCCTGAGTGAGCCAAAAGGGTTGCAAAGCAAACCCAGAAAGCTACCATAAGGAAACAGCCCTATCTTACATAGAGCGCGCAGCCAACCGCTGCGACTTCCTGACCCCGGGTATAACGGAGTCAGGCGTGGTTCTTGACACCCTCGTGACACTATAACCCTTGCAGTTTATAGTTTCTGCTGGTGTTTTGTGGATCTCCTGCTCCCAGTTCATCCTCCTTCCTTCCCTTCTGTTGTTTGTTCTGGCTAAGCCTTAGGTAGACGCGGGTTCCTTCATCCTGTGCAAGGAACCGGTTGTCTTTTCGCCTGCTCCCTAGCTGAGGGTTTGTAACAGTTGCAGCAGGGATTAGGTTCGAGTGCATAAACACTTCTACCATCGAGATTTGTTCATGTTGGTAGCAGTCAGGGAAAGGGCTCAGGGATAATCAGGAGGTGACCTTTCCCTGTTCCCTAGCTGTGGGGCCTAGCCTGTTGTTTTGTGCAATTTTATTGTGTTTGGTTTTCTTCCCTTCCCTCACCGTGACACGTATTTGAACATCTGAGAAACAGCAAGAATTCTGTCTCTCAAAGACCTGTTAACGTGCCTTTAAAAAGTCCACCTCTACTCCACTCATTAATCTTAGGCTACTTTCACACTCGCGTTTTTGGCGGATCCGTCATGGATATGCAAAAATGGATCCATTACAATAATGCAACCGCATGCATCCGTCATGAACGGATCAGTTTCTGTAACATAGCCAAGACGGATCCGTCATGAACTCCATTGAAAGTCAATGCGAGACGGATCCGTTTTCTATTGTGCCAGATTGTGTCAGAGAAAACGGATCCGTCCCCATTGACTTAAATTGTGCGCCAGGACGGATCCGTTTGGCTCAGTTTCTTCAAGCGGACAGCAAAACGCTGCAGGCAGCATTTTGGTGTCCACCTCCAGAGCGGAATGAAGACTGATCGGAGGCAAACTGATGCATTCTGAGCGGATCCTTTTCCATTCAGAATGCATTAGGGCAAAACTGATCCGTTTTGGACCGCTTGTGAGAGCCCTGAACGGATATCACAAACGGAAAGCCAAAACGTGAGTGTGAAAGTAGCCTAACTTAGTAGTACCTGTCTTAGCTCTTTAAAGACACCTGTTCACCCCACAGTCAGTCAGACGCCAACTACTACCTTGGGCAAGACCAAAGAGCTGTCAAAAGACACCAGAGACAAAATTGTGGACCTCCACAAGGCTGGAAAGAGCTACGGGGCAAGATCTCACCTCGTGGGGTATCACTGATGATAAGAAAGGTGAGGAATCAGCCCAGAACTACAAGGGAGGAGCTGGTCAAAGACATGAAGAGACCTGGGACCACAGTTTCAAAGGTCACTGTCGGTTAAACACTACGCCATCATGGTTTCAAATCATGCATTGCACGGAAGGTTCCCCTGCTCAAGTTATCACATGTTCAGGCCCGTCTGAAGTTTGCCAATGACCATCTGAATGATCCAGAGGAGGCATGGGAGAAACTCATGTGGTCAGATGAGACCAAAGTAGAACTTTTTGGTCTAAACTTCACTCGTCGTGTTTGAAGGAAAAAGAAGGATGAGCTGCATCCCAGGAACACCATCCCTAATGTGAAGCATGGGGGTGGTAACATCATGCTCTGCGGGTGCTCTTCTGCGAAGGGGACAGGACGACTGCACTGTATTAAGGAGAGGATGAATGGGGCCATTTATTGTGAGATTTTGAGCAACAACCTCCTTCCCTCAGTCAGAGCATTGAAGATGGGTCGTGGCTGGGTCTTTCAACATGACAACAACCCGAAGCACATAGCCAGGATAACCAAGGAGTGGCTCCGTAAGAAGCATATCGAGGTTCTGGAGTGGCCTAGCCAGTCTCCAGACCTAAATCCAATAGAAAATCTTTGGAGGGATGTAGCTCAGCGACAGCCCCGAAACTTGACAGATCTAGAGGAGATCTTTCTTAAGGAGTAGGCCAAAATCCCTGTTGCAGTGTGTGTGCAGCACGCCAGACCTGCAGGGTATTGCGAAGTGAGGTCACGGTTATGGTCAATCGAGGGCTACTCACTGTATAGGAGAACCCTGGGCAGGCATGCGGCAGTGAAGGAGAGGTAGACACAAGTTCCTCTGGGGCACACTCCGTATGTAGGGACCAGGCCTGATGGTGGATGAGGTGCCCTGGATGTTACCGGTATTTTGAGTGCCTGAAGCAAGGTCCCTTTTGGAATCGTGACGCCAGTGCCTGTAACGGTGGCACACCGATTTATAGTAGTAATAAGTGAGGTACACAGGTGGTATATTGAACCAAACGTTGCTTTACTTAAACAGTCCAACTTTGTACATCAAGATGGTAATGCAGTCCCTTATATCAAGTGCTTCACAAGCAGGCTTCAATACAAATACTGGCAGGTATAATTCTGTGCAAGATACTCAGAGGGTAAATCCAGAACACACTCAGAATCAGGTTGTACCTTTCCTCAGAAATAGTGTACGCTGTTCTTTAGAACTCCTGTCTGGTTTCTATCCCAAGGCCCGGGTGCCTAAATGCTGGCTTAAATCCTTGGTAAAATATATCTTCCTCCCGTATGGATTCTTGCTCTCACTCTATAGTTCCTCTGTCCATTAGCTTACTTATCTGAGCCGATGACACTGTCTCTGCTTGACTTGAGGGTAACTGCAGGTTTTCTCCCAGGAGGTTCTGTCCTACAACTGGGGTATCTCAACTGAGCTAATCCTAGCCTCAGGAGCTTCAGGTAGACGAAGTGACTCCTCTAGTCCCCTGGAATGCACTACCTCTCCACTGTCTGGGCCTACCTATATATAACCAGGGCTCTCTGGCTCCCTCTAACGTCTGGGAGGCTAAACTGCACCCTGACAGGCCTGACACCCAGTTAACACAGGGAAATGCATACACATGACATTAAATGTAATAAAGCACATTAACCCTTGTGTAGTGCCCACCTTTACCTAGTGGGACACTACATACAACCACGCTATAACGTTGCCCGTCCTCGGCGCAACATGGAGGGGCCCTGCCCGGCTGGATACTGCAGTCTGAAAGACACAATAGAGAACAGGCATACACAGCAACAATATAAGGATTAACAAACAGTGTCACTGAAAGGAATGGTGAAAAGGGGCGTCGTTCTCTTCTCTCAGGATAATGTAAGGGAACAGGGGCGCTGACCTGGTGCAGCGTATCAACAATACCAGGATAGTCCCATTATAAACTTTGAATGCAAATTGTCCATAATAATGCGAACAACCATAAGTCCATGGAGGCTCACAGGATCACATGAGTCCGTACCCAGGCTTGCAAAGGGTTAAACAGGGGTTTCCCTTGAGGGGCTACCTGGGCCCATAATGTAGTCCCCAAACCTCACAGGTGGGTGCCCCCTGGTAGAACGAGTGGACCTCCTTAGTGGCAGGGATTCTTCCTGCCTGGACTCAGGAAGGTCAGGGGAGCTCACCGCCTCTGGAGCCACTTCAGGAGCTCTCTGGGGTAAGATGTCCTGAGACGGAGGACTAACAGGAACAGGAGCAGGAACCAGTAAATTAAACCAAGGCGTGAGGGCCCAGTGGAGCGGCTCTTTATCATGGATCAAGTTCTCCACAGCCTGCATAGGGTCCATAGGTGGAGCCGGCAACTCTTCCTCAGAAGGCTCAGGCTCCATTTCCTCTGCCGCTGGTTCTCCTTCTATACAAGGCTTGAGGCGGTTCCTGTGAACGACTTGGGGACCTTTTCCTTCTCTGGAGACCTGGTAAATGTGGGCTGCAGCATTGGGTATGGCAGTAATAACGTAGGGAATGCTTTCCCATTTGCTGTCCAACTTGCTGGTCCGGTGGTTGTTTTTTAACCACACCTTGTCTCCAAGAGCCAGGGGTTCCGCATGGGCAGTCTGGTCATAGTCTTTTTGCTGGCGTTCCCGGACATTTTCCATGCGTTCTTGCACGATCTCTTTGGCATTAAGAAGACGCCTTTGGTGCTCCACTACTCAATCAGTCCTGGGCAGTGGGTTGATCACATCCGGCACTTGTACCCCCAGGGAGTGATCCGCAGGTAATCTCCCTTGTCGCCCAAACATCAGATAGAACGGGGTGTAACCGGTGGAACAATGGATGGTGTTGTTATAGGTGTACATAAGCTGTGGCAACAAAGTAGGCCAATCACCCCTCGTCTCAGGGGGTACTGCTCTCAGCATTTCAATGAGAGTCTTATTCATTTTTTCACAGAGTCCGTTACCTTGCGGATGATAGGCGGTGGTCCGGACTTTCTGTCAGTTGTGCAGCAGGCACATCTCATGGAACAGCTGCGACTCAAACGCGGACCCTTGGTCGGTGAGGATCCTTTCTGGGCAGCCGTAGGGCAGCAGGAAATGCTTCCAGAACGCCTCCGCTGTAGTCTTAGCTGTCAGGTCTTTCACAGGCACTGCTACGACAAACTTAGTGAAGTGATCAATTATAGTCATGGCATACGTATACCCAGAGCGACTCGGTTCTAACTTCCCATGATCAATAGCGACAAGTTCTAAAGGAGTTGTACTTACAATAGGATGGAGAGGCGCCCTCTGGTCATGGCGCTCAGTTCGCCCCACTGCGCAGGCAGTGCATTCTCGGCACCATTTCTCGATATCTTCTCTCATCCCAATCCAATAGAACCTTCTACGTATGGTGGCCTCAGTTTTTTGCACACCGAAGTGTCCGGACTGGTTGTGGTACATATCCAGTACCAGGCTGGCATCCCGACGTGGCAGGAGAATTTGGTAAACTCTATCACAGGACACTGGATCCAGACTCCTCCTGAGCAACAGGCCTCTTTGAAGGAATAGTTGGTGGCGATGTCTCCACAGTCTCACTAGTTCTGGGTCTGCACTCTTCCTGCGGATTCTCTCAGGGATTTTCCCACTGGTAAGGAAGTCGAGCAGTTCACCGAGGACTCTACTTTCGGACTGGAGCTTAATCCATCTTTCTTGATCGCCTCTGGACTCAGGATCATCTGATGAGGGAGGATCAGCAGCAGGGAGATTTTCAGTATGGATATTATCCTGCTGGGCAAATTTATTGTAGAACGCGGGCATTTCCACTTCTTCCCAGGCATCTTTCGGTTCATCTGGGGCCTCTGTAGTGGGAAGCCGCGACAGAGCATCGGCATTATCATTGGAGCGGCCTGCCCGGTATTTCACAGCAAAGTCATAGTTGGCAAGGCGGGAGGCCCATCTTTGCTCCAGTGCCCCTAACTTGGCTGTATTCAGATGTGCCAGGGGATTATTGTCCGTGAAGGCAACAAATGGTGTGGCAGCGAGATAGTCTTTAAACTTTTCGGTCACAGCCCACACTAAGGCAAGAAACTCCAGCTTGAAAGAACTGTAATTCTGGTCATTCTTTTCAGCTCCCTTCAGGGATCTGCTGGCGTAGGCAATTACCCTTTCTTTGTTATCTTGCACTTGAGCCAACACGGCCCCCAGGCCTCTTTTACTGGCATCTGTGTAGAGGTGGAATGGCTTCTGATAATCTGGGTAACCCAGAACAGGGGGTTCAGTCAACTTCTTCTTCAGGAGTTGAAAGGCAATTTCACGTTCTTGGTTCCATTCAACAGGAATAGGAGTTTTCGGGCTCTTCTTTGGATGCCCCCTCAGGAGTTCCTGGATGGGATCTGCAATTTGTGCGAAATGTGGGATGAAACGCCTGTAGTACCCTGCAAAACTGAGAAAGCTTCTCACCTCCTTCACGGTCGTAGGAGTAGGCCAGTTGCGGACAGCAGCAAGTTTATCAGGATCAGGCTGTACTCCTTCGGCACTGACAATGTGCCCAAGGTATTTGACCGCTGGTTTCAGCAGGTGGCACTTGGATGGCTTGATTTTGAGGCCATATTTAGCAAGAACTTGAAACACCTCACCCAGGTGCTTTAAATGGTCCTCATACGTCTTGGAGTATACAATGACGTCATCTAGATATAAGAGTACAGTCTCAAAATTCCTATGGCCTAAACAACGTTCCATCAGCCTCTGGAACGTTCCTGGAGCGTTACACAGTCCAAACGGCATATAATTGAATTCAAACAGGCCCATAGGTGTGGTGAAAGCAGTCTTTTCTCGATCTTCTGGGGCCATGGGTACTTGCCAGTACCCACTGGTTAAGTCCAAGGTGGAGAAATAGGCTGAAGACCCCAGGGCAGTCAAGGACTCTTCAATGCGTGGCAATGGATATGCATCTTTGTGGGTGATTTGATTAATTTTTCTGTAATCCACGCAGAACCTTATGCTGCCATCTTTTTTCCGGACAAGTACTAGGGGCGCAGCCCAGGGACTATGACTGTCCCGGATTATATTAGAGTCTTTCATCTCTTTTATCATCTCTTTCACAGACTGATAGGTAGTAGGTGGTATGGGTCTGTGCCTCTCCTTAATAGGAGGATGAGAGCCAGTGGGTATAGTGTGTTTGATTACACTGACCTCTCCGTAGTCCGTGGAGTGCTTGCTGAAAGCCTGGTGGTGCTCCTTCACCAGCTTCAGGACTCCCTCTATTTGCTCCTTTGGGGTGGATTCGTCCCCCACATGTAGTTCTTCCCACCAGGATGTTGTTGGGGTGCTGCTGCTCTGTGTGGTGTGGAACGCCTCCGTGGCAGGCAAACGGATCACATCCTGGAAAGACACCTGAAAAAGCTGAGCAACGGGGCAGTGTTTAAGGAGAGTAACGGGATGATCACCAAAGTTAATTAAACGGACAGGCACTTTACCTTGAGACAAGGTCACCAGGCTCTTGGCTGTCCGTACGAAGGGAGATTTTCAAAAGGAATAGGTTCCACTAGGGCTTGATAGTCCTGGCCCTGGATCCCTAACACAGCACGGCACCACAGGATGATCTGGGAATTTGGAGGCAGAATTACCGGCCGGTTATCCCGGATCCGGACAGTGCAAATTTCTCCTTTCTTGTTGGCGAACCTTTGTTGAGCACACAGCACACTAATAGTCTTTTGAATAACTCTCCTAGAAGCAGGTGAGGCTGAAGATATAGTTTGATTCAATGCTTCAAGTACTTCGGAGTAGCAACTTTTCAGGACGTTAGTCCTGTTACCATCCTGGATTACCGCATACCCGGTGACAAAGTGTCCTTGTTCATTATTCCACCATCTGGAGCCATCTACAAAATACTAAAATACTCAGCATCAGGAATAGTTAATGGTGTTTCAGTAACATTTGGTAACCCTTTTGTTTCTGCAATCATCAATTCATGACAGTTATGATTTGCAACTGGATCAGACATTTCTACTACTCCCACTCCCCCCTCCTCTTCTAAATCCACTGGCATCAAAGTAGCTGGATTTAGAACAGTACATCGCTGCAAGGTAATGTGGGGACTGAGTAGTGTCATCTCATATTTTGTGATTCTGGACAAATGTTTCAGTTTGGTGGTGTGTCAATACAATCCAAACTGGTAGAATAGTATGCAATGGGCCGCATACGGTCCCTGTGTTTCTGCGTCAGTACACCTGAGGCAAATCCCCCTTGCTCATGACAATACAATGTGAAATTTTGTTTGTAATTGGGGATGCCCAATGCTGGTGTTGTGGTGAGAGTGAGTTTTAATGCATGAAATGCACTCACAGCTTCTGATGTTAGTTCAAAGGTCTCTCCTTTGAGGCGGTCATATAGTGGCTGCATCATCTGAGAGCAATCCTTAATCCAGGGGCGACAGTAACTGACAAGTCCAATAAAGGCACGCAGAGCCCTTGGAGTACTTGGCAGGGGGTGCTGCTGTATAGCAGTAACCCTCTCAGTTGTGAGGTGTTTGGTACCTGGAGAAATACAGTGACCTAGGAAAATCACAGTAGATTTACAAAGTTGCAGCTTCTCCTTGGAGGCTTTACAACTATTTTCA
The DNA here is from genome assembly GCF_905171765.1 of Bufo bufo. Classification (NCBI taxonomy): domain Eukaryota; kingdom Metazoa; phylum Chordata; class Amphibia; order Anura; family Bufonidae; genus Bufo; species Bufo bufo. Next base: position 739,392,358 of record NC_053389.1, on the reverse strand, counting down.
GCAAGGAAAATAAGAAAAGATAAAGTCTCTTCATTACACTGTTCAGAGCTGTGACAACAAAGCAACAGATCATCAATATATTGTAAAAGAACAGTGTCCGGATAGGCCGGCTGCCAGGACTGCAACACAGAGTGTAAAGCAGTGGAGAAAATATCAGGGGAATTGGCAGCCCCTTGTGGTAAAACGACCCATGCATATTGCTTGTGACGGAAAGTGAAAGCAAAATAGGGCCAGCATTCTTCATCTAAAGGAACAGAGAAGAAAGCATTTGCAAGATCAATGACAGAAAAAGATGTGGCATCTATGGGTACTTGGTTTAACAGCGTGTGTGGATTGGGCACTTGTGGTGTATTTATGACAGTTACAGCATTCACTGCCCTTAAATCATGTACCATACGATAGACTGGAGGCTGACCCTTCACAGTCTGTTTCTTCTTTACAGGAAATAGGGGTGTATTAAAGGGGCTTTTTATAGGGATTATTAGCCCTTTCCCCAAAAGATCTTTCAGATCATTTGCAATAGCATCCTCCTGTGAAGAATTTAGTGGGTACTGACGTACACATGGCGGCTTAATGCCAGGTTTCAGCTGTACAACCACCGGAGTTACTGGTACATCTGTCTTGGAAGTCGCCCACAAATGTGATGGGACTTCAGACAGCCAATCTGGGGGTGTAATCTTAGAGGTAGAGGAGGCACTAAGTGTCATTAAGGACATAAGTGCACACAGAGTCTCTTCAGGCACAGGGGCTGTAATTTGGGGTTTTCCTGAAGAGAAATCCACAGATGCCCTCAAAGCACTGAGTACGTCAGTCCCCAACAAATTGTATGGACTATCTGAGCTTACCAACACACGCGTGACAATAGATAAGGCATCATGAATATTAAGTTTAACAGGCTTTGTTAGTGGGAGTTTAACAGTTGTTCCCTCAACCCCTTGACAGTAGATATAATCTGAGGAGATAAGCTCTTCAGGCACATATTTTTCTTGTATTAGGGTATGGGCTGCTCCTGTGTCTACCAAAAATTCAATTGAATTCCCTGTGTCCTCACATGTGGATGTGATGATTAGTTGTGGACCTGGGGTTGCGTCAAGGGGGTAGTTAACGTTGAGGGAACTCATAGGATTGCCATCACTTCATTGAGAGGTCCGGGCAGTAGCCTGACCTTTCCGGGGACATTTTACTGAGTAATGCCCCTTTTTCCCACAATTCCAGCATGTTACTTGGTCCCAGTTACGTGGAGACTGAACCCCCACCTGCCTTTTCTGGAACCTTCCCTTAGGTTTAAAAGGTTGGTTAGCCATTATTGCCTTTTTTTAATTTATTTTGCAAGTCTAGCTCAGCTCCCTTTGCTATGGCCACTAGGTTAGGGAACTGGCAGGTCCGCCAATCAGGGCGAGCCTTCTTTACAGCATCCTGTATGGGTGCTTTTAATCCAGACATGAATGTATGTTTTAGTAGTCTCATGTCCTTACTGTCTCCTGTCTCATACCCATAGTCAAGCCAGAGCTGTTCTAAAGCTGTGGCATAGTCAGCTACAGTCTGCTTAGCGTCTTGTGTTTGCGTCATAAAAGTGTCAGTCTGATTGTCCTGTTGCTCTTTTACCCAGGGTTTAAGGGCCTTGATAAATTCCTGGCCTGACTGGTCTGTGGCCTTATCCACAGGGACAGTACCAGGGGCCTTTGCCATCATTTGATTCTTAAGTACTTCCCCTCCTTTAGTCTCTAGAAGACTCTCCAGATCCGCCAAGTGGCTTTATATGCGGTCTGGATACTTTCCAATTTACGAAGGAAAGTAATGGGGACAGTACGGGGGTCTTGCAAAGTGTTACACATAGCCAGCAACTCACTAGGAGTCCATGGCCTATAAACCTCATAATCATATGTTTCCAGTTGCCCAGCTTTTACTGTGGGGAGGGTCTTATTGACTAATGGGTATAAGCCCACACGAGAGTGTGGCTTGGGCCTCCCACAGGCTGAGCATCTCTCTCTTGAGTCTGGGTTCTGTTGTCCACAATTAGGACAAGTCCACCCCTCCGGGCCATTATATGGCGGTGGTGCTGTGGGAGGGAGAGCTTTTTGTGGTTTATGGGGGATAATACACCGTACTTCAGAAGGGATGTTTAATTCTTTTGTTGGCAATTTAATTTCATCCCATATGTCATACATAGTCCCTTTGTCAGTGTCTTTTGCCTTATGGGCAGTCAAAGTCATTCCCTGGGCTACATCATACCACATTGTGGCCTGGTCATATTTGTTATGGTTTTCCAACCACCCCTTAAAATTAGTGAGAAATGTCTGCCATACTGGTTCATCCAATGTTCCATTCACACCTGCTCCCAATTTCTTTAGCATTTGTCTACAGTCTTTGGTTGCTTCAGTGCCCTTTGCGTATTGCATAATATCAATTGCAGAGACCCATTTCTCTGCTCCCTTCTCAGAGGAACGCTTACTCTGTGTAGCCCCCATCCCGTGTGTGGCTCCTTGTAATTCACTATCCAGGTACGCGCACACCTGGTGAATTACAACAGTGCTGTGGACACACTTCCGAGGCAGCACTATCAGTAGTGCCGTGGACACACTTCCGAGGCGGCACTACTAGTGGTGCCGTGGACACACTTCCGAGGCGGCACCACTTTTTCTACTACCAGTGGTGCTGTGGGCACACTTCCGAGGCAGCACTGATCCACTGGTCTGGCAATACTACAATATAGTCTTGCCCTCACACAGAGTAATTCACACGTCCTCTCTGGGGTTACTCGCTGGAAACCCCTTAAACCCTTCTACGTTCTTTCTATGGCACAGGAAGCAAACAAATACTGCAATCCAAATGATTATAACTGCAACCACCCAATCCAAACTGGTATCATAATACCCACGCATGTATACACTGTACAGCACAGGAATTGGCAACAATGCAGTAATTCTTCCTCACACAATATCAGCAGGCACTCAGTACATGTGAAACCACACAGTATGACATAACATTGAAACAACCCCTGACCTCAGGCGCCTTTTCAGGTACCAACAAGGAACTGCAGGGCCCCTATCCAATCTTACTGGACAGCTTTTATACACTGCCACTTCTCACAGCCTCCTCCAGGATAGGTCTGTCAACCCTTTCTCCACCAGAACCAGAGGCCTCCAGAGTCAGGGACCGGACAAGCCAGTCAGCGAGCTCTAGACTTTCAGCTTGGCTCAGGAGGAGCAGGGTCACACCCCTCCAAGATTCAGCTTATCTCAGCCACTCACACATTCGTGCATTCATACGCCTAAAGACAGTTTTGCACATATAGGGGAAATAATTCATTCACCAGAACACGGTACAGGCACCACGTTCACACACCACACTGCAGAACAGCGAGCAGAGCTCAGGAGACAGGTAGTAACACAATGGGTTACTTACCGCGGTCTTCCTGGGTCCTGGTCTCCGTATCACGATCTGCAGCTAGGAGCGTTGTTGTAGTGTCCGCAATTCTCCACCAGAAAATGTTGTGGCAGGCCAAGGGTCAGCCACGTGATGATCGTTGCCTCATGTTCAGGTGAATGACGTCGACGGAGGAAAATGACAGAAGTCTGAGTTTAGTTCAAAACCTTGTCAGGACCCTAACATAATGTGTCCTGCATCCTTTATTTATACACAGTTCAAAAGGGTGTAACCCCTCAAAGTAAAACATGATTGGTTTACACACATTTCAATAATGGCTTTTGAATCCATCTATTGATTGGTTAGTATTTTACCAGTTTCACTTTAGCAAAAATGTGTTAACTAATGAGTTTAGGTGTTTTAGCAAGAGATGCAGATTTCGCTTAGTAGTACGTACAAACCTTATCTTATCTTAACACACACAGCTCACTCTTATAGTTTTTTTTAGCTTATGCTTGTTCTTTTCCAAATGTCACCACATTGTATCACGTATACAGAGAAAATGAAAACATCTTATGAATTTTATATCCACTTTCAGAAAAGCTGGATAATTTCCTTAACAGTCCCTAGGATCACAGGGTGTCCTCCTTTATCTCCTGCTTGCACCACAATCACGCCTTGCTGTGGTAAGGTGGCTTCTCCCACCTGAAGGGTAGGTTCCCAATACCCATGCACTTTCACTGGCTTACCGTTGCTGGCAATGATATCCAGCCAGGACTCTGGTGGCTGGGTGAGGAGACTTGGATCCCAGAATTTGTCAAAGGCAGGCCGTTGAATGGTGGTGACCTGTGACCCAGTGTCCAACAGGGCTTCAAAGGGTATCCCGTTGATACATATATTGACTTTTGGACGGGATCCTACATACTTAGGCATCCAGCTTGGATCCTTTGGACCTACTGTTCTACCTCCCGAGGGGCGGTCCTCTGCCTCAGGGGTTGCCCATTTAACCGCTAGCACATTGATTCAGTATGTCCATATTTCTTGCAGTGGTGGCAGACAGGCTGTTTTCTACTTCTGGGCCGGTACCTCGGTCGCCCATCAGGCTCTTTTGGGTATACGTCTCCATATGCAGGTGGGAGCCTTGGAGGAAAAGGACCTTCATCTTCCAGTAACAATGGTCTCTCCCACTCCTCTATTTTCTTGCACACCTTCTCTAGACTTAGAGTAAGATGGTTCACTTGCTCCATGAGGGCTGCCACTACATCTGTGACTGGAGCTTGGGTGGCCTGACTGACCCCTGCAGACCCCACATTCACAGTCTTTGGCTGACCAGCCTGGGGTTCATAGGAGGCTGCTGGCCCGGGAGCAGGGTTCTGGCCTAATATACTGATGGCCAATTCCTTAAAGTCCAGAAATGCACAGTGGGGGTGTTGGGCTGACAACATGCGTAGCTGGCCCTTTAAGTGCTCAGTACCTATGCCCGCAATGAATTGCTCCCTAAGAGTCCGGTCCTGGTCCTCAGCTTCTTTAGGATCCACTTGGACTACAGCTCTCAGTGTCTCTTGTAAGGACAGGGCAAAATCGCGGAGCGACTCTCCAGGCTGCTGCTTTCTGCTGAAGAAACGCATTTTAACTTCTGACACCGTTCTGGCCTCAAATGTGGTGCCCAAGCGATCAAAAATCTGTTCCAGGCTACTCTTCTCAGAGCGGGGCCATGACATGACTTCCCTGCGGGCGGCCCCTTCTAACTGAGCTAGGAGGATCTCCATTTGTTGTTCAGAAATTATGGGATAAAGCTGGAACAAGGCCAGTATCTGCTCCCTAAAGTCCTTTAACTTATGGGCTTCCCCTGAATAACGTGGGAACCAGGGGGCCCCAAAATAGTACGGCATGGTTAGCGGCATCAGACTTGACGGTGCCGCGGCGGCAGGGGCCCTAGGGTCGGCTGTGGGTACTTCAGAAGACACGACTGGGGCCACCTGTCCGATTTCCTCAGGTGTGGACATGGCGTTGCTAGGGGGGTATGGCCCTTTAAATGTAGCAGAGCGGACCGGAGCGGCAATGGAAATAAAAAAAAATTTCAGAAAAGTCTTTGGTTACTAACAGGGCTCCCTCCGGTGCCCTGGCAGGGGTCGGGAAGGTTTCGGTAAGGTGATCGGAGGAGCCGGCACAAGTTTTAAGTCCGTACTTACTCCGGTGGTGCTCGCTCCAAGTCTCGCGAGATGCGTGGCTACGGGCGTTGAGCGTCCTGCGTACAGCGTCAGCAGGTGGGCGCGGCCTCTCGTAGCTCCGGGACTCAGGTAGGCGGCACTTTTTCCTCCAGACAGGGCGGCGTTCTATTCACTGACAGCAAGCGGTGGCTCAAATAAGCAGGAAACAGTCCAGAAAATATTATCTTCACACCGCTAATTTTTACAGTTCTTTGGCCCAGCAATTTTTAATAAAGCAATAGGGCTTGGTCACTTTAAGGCAATTTTTAGCACACAGTTTTATATCCGCAATGGCGCAGGAATGTTCGTTATCCTGTTCGTGACGCCAATTTATGCAGCACGCCAGACCTGCAGGGTATTGCAAAGTGAGGTCACGGTTATGGGCAATCGAGGGCTACTCACTGTATTGGAGAACCCTGGGCAGGCATGCGGCAGTGAAGGAGAGGTAGACACAAGTTCCTCTGGGGCACACTCCGTATGTAGGGACCAGGCCTGATGGTGGATGAGGTGCCCTGGATGTTACCGGTATTTTGAGTGCCTGAAGCAAGGTCCCTTTTGGAATCGTGACGCCAGTGCCTGTAACGGTGGCACACCGATTTATAGTAGTAATAAGTGAGGTACACAGGTGGTATAGTGAACCAAACGTTGCTTTACTTAAACAGTCCAACTTTGTACATCAAGATGGTAATGCAGTCCCTTATATCAAGTGCTTCACAAGCAGGCTTCAATACAAATACTGGCAGGTATAATTCTGTGCAAGATACTCAGAGGGTAAATCCAGAACACACTCAGAATCAGGTTGTACCTTTCCTCAGAAATAGTGTACGCTGTTCTTTAGAACTCCTGTCTGGTTTCTATCCCAAGGCCCGGGTGCCTAAATGCTGGCTTAAATCCTTGGTAAAATATATCTTCCTCCCGTATGGATTCTTGCTCTCACTCTATAGTTCCTCTGCCCATTAGCTTACTTATCTGAGCCGATGACACTGTCTCTGTTTGACTTGAGGGTAACTGCAGGTTTTCTCCCAGGAGGTTCTGTCCTACAACTGGGGTATCTCAACTGAGCTAATCCTAGCCTCAGGAGCTTCAGGTAGATGAAGTGACTCCTCTAGTCCCCTGGAATGCACTACCTCTCCCCTGTCTGGGCCTACCTATATATAACCAGGCCGCTCTGGCTCCCTCTAACGTCTGGGAGGCTAAACTGCACCCTGACAGGCCTGACACCCAGTTAACACAGGGAAATGCATACACATGACATTAAATGTAATAAGGCACATTAACCCTTGTGTAGTGCCCACCTTTACCTAGTGGGACACTACATGTGCAAACCTGGTCAAGAACTACAGGAAACGTTTGACCTCTGTAATTGCAAACAAAGGCTTCTGTACCAAATATTAACACTGATTTTCTCAGGTGTTCAAATACTTATGTTCAGCAGTGCCAGACAAATAAATTCTTTAAAAATCATACAATGTGATTTCCTGTGTTTTTCTTTTTTTTTTCTTTTTATCCTGTCTCTCGAGGTGGGAATGCACCTACAATGTGAAATTCAGACCCCTCCATGATTTCTAAGTGGGAGAACTTGCAAAATCGCAGGGTGTTCAAATACTCCTGTTCGTCACTGTATATCATCTTTTCACAGGATAGGTGTTCAATGTATGATCGCAGGAGGTCCACTAATCACTGGGGTCTCCAAGTCCTCTTGTGAATGGAGCAGTAGTAGCATGCATAACTACCACTTTTTTTACTATCTATGGCACTGCCTAATACAATGTTTGGCCATCTCCGTCAGTGTCATAGAAGTGTATGGATCAGCGGTAACACATGTGCACTACCAATCCATTCACACAGGGATTTCTGCGCCCTGAGTTCTCATAATCAGTGCATTCCCAGCTGTCAGACCCAAAGCGATCATATTCTATATTGGAAAATCCCTTTTACATAAGAGTATGCAGTAAACTCCTAAGCGCCCTCTAGTGGCGGCTGCAGGCAACCAGGATGTCATGTGTTAAATGTATGTCTAAGGCAGGAATTTGGAGCTGTATATCAGAAAAATGGCTTTCTGACCTCTATGAAGATATATGAAGAAATAAAGCAGCACAGAATGTTGGATGTAAAAAAAACATAACACGTGATTATAGTCAAGGATTGCCTAAAGCAAGAATGTATAGATTTATTACAATTGTTTAGAATAAACATGTGTCTCTTTTCTTCTCATCTATGCTCTTTCATATTTATCTAAACATACATAAATGCCACTACCTTGATGTGAGGACAGCTCCGCAGCATTATCAGGGGCAGTGGCTGTGATCCAACTATTACCATCATCGGATGAGAAAATATCTGTGTTTCCTTCATGTATAGCATATAATGTACTAATGTCACCATGATTAAACAGAAAGCTTTCTTTGCAGTGTGTCTATTGCCTGCCCTTTGTACATCTACTGCTAGTACAAGAGTTAATGACTGGTGGAAACCCTTAATTAGCTGCCGTGGATGTCTTTGATGGCCAGATGATATGGTTCCGTCCTTACAGTGAATCTTTTATCACCATGCTGCATGGTGACTGATGCCGGTGTGTAACCTTAGATGATCAGGCGCAGTCTAGTGTCTTAAATGGATACTTAATATAGACTTTACCGCTTCGCTGCCTGGAATTGTATTTTATGTAATTACATTTAAAGTATATTTTTAGCCTTTTCTCATATGGCATTTTAGGGGGTTGCTGGATTTTCTTTTTATTGGCTGTCTCACCTATAGCTTTCAGCACTTCCCATGCTGCATGGTGACTTTGATGCCGGTGTGTAACCTTAGATGATCAGGCGCAGTCTAGTGTCTTAAATGGATATTCATTTACATAAATTCTGCACATCGTTATTGTCAGGCTCGGAATAGACTTTACTGCTTCGCTGCCTGGAATTGTATTTTATGTAATTACATTTAAAGTATATTTTTAGCCTTTTCTCATATGGCATTTTAGGGGGTTGCTGGATTTTCTTTTTAATAGGCTGTCTCACCTATAGCTTTCAGCACTTCCCTGCTTTTCTATAGGCAGACTTTCATAGCTGTAGGGGGACAGTGCCTCTTCGTGCCAAGCAGCCATGGGATAATATAAGCCCGCCTGTGTGCTCCCGAGGATGCTAGTGTATCAGATTTATTAGTGGCCTTGGGTCAGAAGACATTTTGAAGATTGTGACAGCCAATGGTAAGATGGTTGCCACAATCTGTTTGCTGCTTTTGACCAGCTAGCTTCCTGGCTGTCTTACATTTAGACCATATTCTACTCCTAAACCAGGCTTAGAAAATGGCCCGTCCCCGCCAATGCCAAAGACACTTGTACAGACCTGCCATGAGCAGGGAAAAGTCGCATGTTGTGGCGCAAAAGACCTTTCCGCCACAATCTGCTCCAGAAATACGGGTAATATAGGAGTATTACTGGTTAGTAAATGATCCCCTAAGTTTTCTCTCCAATTCTGCCCCATTTAGAATTTTTTCCAGCTTCACAATACATTGTATGGAATATCTGATTCAATCTGTGCAGGTATAGCAGTTGAGAGACCTGAAAACCTGTCAGCAGAATGTCGCAACCACTCATATTCCCAGGTGCTCTTCATTGAAACTGCTTGCCTTTATTTTTCTTATTTGAATCCTGGGGAACAGGTGAGACGCTCAGGCTGTGCTCATGTTCTCAGTATGGATATAAAGTCCACATATGCTTAAAAGGGTTTCCTGGGAGTAAATACCAGGATATTGTTATAGATCATCAATATCTATGGTGCCCCTGCTGATCTGGTGAGCTCCGGAAACTCTTCCTAGGCATATGGTGTCACTTTCATTGGTCACATGAGCAGCTCAATCCCATTCAAGTTAACACCAAGCACAGCCCCTATTTAAAATGCAGCGCTATGTTTGGTATACTGTGAGGTGCTGTAGGATCTTCAACAGTGGGGGTGTTGGGACTTGGGCCCCCACCGATCAGATATTGATGACCTATCCTTAACACCCAGATAACCTATTTAAAGTGGTTTTCGAGGGTTAGGAAAACATGGCGGCTTTCTTCCAAAAACAACGCCAACTCTGTCCTTGGGTCTGATATTGTCGCTCATAACCATTGGAATCAATGGGGCAGAGCTGCAATTCCACACACAACCTGTGGACAATCCCTTTAAGGCCTATGTCAGTGCATGTATAAAAGGCAGCATTCACATTGTGAAATTTGCCTACTGAGAACTTCTTCTTTCTTGATATTTCCTATATAAAATACTGCAAATTACAACCAGCAGAAACCAGTACATTCAGACACAAGAGGATAAATAACATATGTCTACTAGGGACTGAAAAAATAGCAACTTTCACACTCCCGCTGGCACATTACCAGAACTTCCAAGCTATAATAACGTGTCATCGGATAATAAACACTTTTACAAGGAAGTCATAGCCGTAGAATACCAGGGACAAAGAACATATGAGTTTGAAAAAGTTTTACACAAAGTTTCATATATACTGAAACATCACACAAAAAAAATATTTAAAAAACATCAAAATATGCCTCACATAGTGATGCCATATCTGTATGCTGTATCAATACAGTACAGTATTGTGAGTGAGCACATCCAGTAAAGACAAATATGCATAAAAATTACCATACTAATTAAAGGGGTATTCCAGGATTTTAACATTCATGGCCTAACCTCAGGAAAAGCCATCAATATCTGATCGGCAGGGGTACGACACCCCACACCGCCTCTGATCAGCTGCTTTACAGTAGCTGTGGCACTATCTAGTGGATGGAGCTGGTAACTGCAGCGCTGCTCCCATTCACTTCAATGGAAGCAGCACTGCAGTTACCAGCTCCATCAACCACACTGCTGATGTAGCCTTCCAACGCTGAAGCTACCCTGAAACTGCTGATCGGCAGGGGTGTTGGGTGATCAGACATTTATGGCCTGTCCTGAAGATAGGCCATCAATATTAAAATCCTAGGATAAGCCATTAAGTCCGTGTTGGTTCTTATTGGGGACACAGATACAAGTAGCAGAAATAAAATATTACAAAATGTTTGTAATGCGCACTGAAAAGTAGCAGCTTCCACTGGAACATTATCTAGCCCACTTGCCCTTTGGAGCTCTCAATAAGTCAGTATGTCAGAACTAGTGATGAGCGGCAGGGGCAATATTCAAATTTGTGATATTTCGCGAATATTTGGGCGAATATTCGCGAATTCGAGAATTCGTTATCTCCAGTCATTATTTTCTTGATTGCGGAAATCGGCAATTGAAAATTTTGCAATAAGAACTCGCATTACGAAAATTCACAATCAACACTACTCCTAAAGTCAAAGATATTGCACCCTTCTCATTGGCCCACAAGCTAGAAGCAGGGAGGGATCATGTGTACTGATTAAAAAAAAAATTTGAATATTAGAAATTCAGAATATATATCACTATATTCTAAATATTTGCGAATTCTCAAAGTGCCGATATTCGCGATAAAAATTTGCAATTCGAATATTCGTGATCAACACTAATCAGAACTTCCAAGCAATACTAATTATAAATATTTTTAACAATGATTTCATACGTGTAAAACATATATAGGTAATTTAGCCCCTCCTCCTTCATATAACAGGGTTTCTACTAGAAGAACTAGGCCAGTAAAGCTTCAAGGATTTACAAAAGATCTTTGTGTATGTGCAGACCTCAGAATAGGGTACCTAGAGAAGTAATTTCTTGTAATTTAATATTTAATGCATTTGTATTCTACCCATATAGTTCTGTAATGATATGTCAGTCCTGACTCTTCCCTTGTAGGAGGCTGGGAGATGGACTTAGGTCTACCACTAGTTTAGTGTGAGTCTAGTGTTAGTTGAGCACGTGAGAGGAGCTACATGTGCCCACTCCTTGAAGAAATTAGGCCTGGGTCCTAGAGAATCACTATGTCTGAGAGATATGCATCAAGAAAGCCATATCCTTTCTAAAGGGCTCCAGAGAGAGAGAGAAAGAACTAGAAGGTCCAGAATCTAAAATGCTGAGCATTGTAGTCAGTCAGCAAGGTTTTTGCTGTTTATGGCTGATAGAGACTTTACTGCAGTGAGAGTGACATTGCTAATTCACCCTTCCACACTTAGACATGGTCTAGCCAGCCGTATCTTAAAGGGATTCTGTCACCAGGATTAACGATATGTAGATATTTATATGTGCCCATTAGTCTTAATGCAGTGTTTACAATGATCCCTCTGTTTATGCTCTGTGTGCCTTATATTCTTAAAAAAAGTTATCTTATTCATATGTAAATCACCTCTGTCAGGAGCCCAAGGGGTTGTCCCACGATCTCCTGGAGCCCAGCCGCGCCCATCGATCTGGAGCCCAGCACCGCCTACTACTTAATTTATTCACTGCACTATCCTGACGTCATGTAATCTCTGCTCCGTAGTCTCGCGCAGGCGCAGTAGACACTGTAGTCTGCGCCCGTGCGGACTACTGGCACCGGCTTCCACTTGTCCACTGTGCATGCGCCGGCTCCCTGGTCACTTCATGAAGACTAATGGGCACATATAAATATCTACATATCGTTAATCCTGGTGACAGCCTTATCGCCCGCACCCATCGTTGTTCATATCCATACACCGGGGAAGATTTGCACTGTGAATTGTTTAGAACTATGTTTTCATACCGCTGGATGTACTACAACTCCCATTCTGCACTTTGTAAAGAGAGACTTGTATGTTTCTCTACAACTGGCCTGGTTACTGACTCCAGCCCCATTCACTGGGCAAAGCACCTACATCTCCTGCCTTCTACCCATACCAAACACATACCACCAAGCGCACTCCAAATACCATCAGGCAGGAGCACCAACATCAGGATGTGCCCCTAGGGAAGAAAGACTTGTTCCAAATGTATACCCTACACATGTAGAGGCACTTATGACTCTATTTTCATATAGTACAAAACTACTGGTTGCCTACTCTTGACATGTGTATACTGAACAATGACATTAAAATATAATGGCATCTGTGTGGTCGCAAATGGAAAGGACAAAGCTGAGGAAAATAATGATGATGGAGCTGTTTCGATTCCTCTTTCTGTACTCTGCGCTGACCTTCTCTCTGTGCTCTGTGCTGGATATCCTCCAGATCTGCTTTGTTGGTTTTCTGCGCATTTTGATGCACTGTTATAGTTGTATCTTTTTTTATACTGTCCTGCTTTGTTCTTAGCTTTCCTCTTGGTGCCTAGTTTTGAAGTACTAGAACCTGAATCTGATTCAGAGATTTCTGACTCTGATATATCTGTATATTGAGTTGGTTTACGGTAACTGAAGTTGCCACTTCTGTAACTAGTATTTTTTTTATTATAGATATTACCAGATTCAAAGTCGTTTTTATCTCGATTGTATTTACAATGTTTTCTCTCCTTAAAGGGTTTCTATCACTTCGTATGACATAATTAGCTGTCAGACACTAGCGATCCGCTATGGTCTGCTCTGGCCAACCATCCTAATATAACAGCTTTTGGGGCAGCCGTTTTGCTAAAAAAATAACTTTTATAAATATGCTAATGAGCCTCTAGGTGCTATGTGGGCGTCATTAGCACCTAGAGGCTCCGTCTACCTTCATACACAGCCACCGCCCAGCGCGTCCCTCCAGCCCGCCCATCTCCTGTTGAATGCGATCCTCCGTGTGACGCAGCGGACGAGTTCTCGCGCATGCGCCGTGCGCGGCTGTATTCGGCGCATGCGCAGTGAATGTCTGACCGC